>NW_026575448.1:0-48151 GCF_028641065.1 Leucoraja erinaceus
ATGTAGATTGAAGTCACCCATCATAACTGTTTTACCTTTGTTGCACGCATTTTAAATTTCCTTTTTGATGCCTTCCCCAACTCCACTACTACCGTTAGGTGGCCTGTACACAACTCCCACTAGTGTTTTCTGCCCCTTAGTGTTTCGCAGCTCTACCTATTTCGATTCCACATCCTCCAAGCTAATGACCTTCTTTTCTATTGCGTTAAACTCCTCTTTAATCATCAACGCTACCTCACCTTCTTTTCCTTTCTGTCTCTCCCTCCTGAATATTGCATAACCCTGGATGTTCAGCTCCCAGCCTTGGTCACCCTGGAGCCATGTCTCCGTGAACACAACTATATCATAGTGATGAACAGTTATCTGCACATTCAACTCATCCACCTTATTACGAATGCAATAGGGGATATTTCTGGTCAGGACGCCTTTTCAGTCTCAGGTTACGATGGTTGGAAGCAATAGTCACAATACCTTTGGTTGTGTCTAATTGCATACAGAGCAGAAGAAAGATTCAACGAACAAAAGATAATGTTTTGAGGATGACGTGTCAGACAGATTGAGCATGTAATGCCAGAGGAAGACCACACTTAGTGTTGTGTGTGCAGTACTGGTCGCCAGGATATAAAACGATGGTATTCTGTTGAAAAAAAAATGTAGCAGATATTCATCAGCATCTTACCCGGAATTTTTAGTTTGAGTTACCGGGAGCGAATGCTTTTGGTGTGGAGCGTAGGCGTTCAGGGGTGGCCTTATTTAGGAGTGCGATTATATGAGTGAGGTAGAGAAAAAAAACACTTCATTTGACACCCCCCCCCCAATGAACTGGCGTCAACTGCCTTCTGTGGCTGAGAATTCCAGACATCCACCATTCTCTATGTGAGAAATGTTTTTCTCATCTCAATCCTAAAGGATTTCCCCTTTACCCTTAAACTGTGACCCCTTCTCCTGCACGTCCCCAACATTGGGAACAATCTTCCCGCATCTAGCCTGTCCAACTTCTTAAGAATGTTGTAAGTTTCTATAAGATCCCCCCTCAATCTTCTGAATTCTAGCGAGTACAAGCCGAGTCTATCCAGTCTTTCTTCATATGAAAGTCCTGACGTCCCAGGAATCAGTCTGGTGAACCTTCTCTGTATTCCCTCTATGGCAAGAATGTATTTCCTCAGATTTGGAGTCCAAACCTGAACGCAATACTCCAGGTGTGGTCTCACCAAGACCCTGTACAACTGCAGTAGAACCTCCCTGCTCCTATACTCAAATCCTTTTGCTATGAATGCTTAAGGTTTAACGTGGGTGGGAAACATTGAAGAGTTATTGCAAGGTTAACCTTTTCACTCTGTGTTTTCTACGTCTGGAATGAGTTGCCAGATGAGGCTGCAGACGAGGATTGAATTATTAGAATATATTTGGACAGATATATACATATACATAACGTATATTTTGCGCATGTATGCCCCAATGGCAGTCACATTGCACCAGCCAAGGGTTCCGACCGTTAACGTTGCCTATTCATTTGCTCCGGAGATCTGCACAGCAGCATTCTGTCTTGTTACCTTCTCTCAGCACATCGCATGATTTTTTGCTACGGATAGTTTGGTTTCGCGTCGTTTACCCATTTTCGACAAATATGTCATCACACACGCGTCGCACATGCACATTGAACACTGCAATACGAAATTACTTCCAGTAGTTGATAAATATTTTGATCTTCATCTCTGATTCATTTCAAAATTAAATTTGTCACATTGATCAGACGTATGAAATCAATCACGCGGAACGTCTTCTTCGCTCACTGTCTAACTCTGTTTCTGATTTCAGGGAAAGATAGGAGCATTAAACCTGTACCCAGGGTACCCGACTTCCACAAAGCTCACTGGTGCTTTGCCACTTACTGTATGAGTCCTGAGAAACTTACCAAACGCTGTTCGTCGATGGCGCCCAGTTTCTAGGGAAACCGTACAGCATTTTTCCATCCTGTTCAGTGTTTGCAATTGCCACCGAGAGATAAACACGGATACCAAAGAGGTGAGTAATCCGGTGACTTAATGTTTTTTAATCATACTATGAGTATTTTATTCGTCTGTCCAATTAAGTAAATGTCTGTAATCTGAATGCGGTCTTCGGTGCAAAAGCAATTGCCAACTGTCCACATGCACTTGCATTATATTTTGAGATCAACGAAGGTTTTCGATTTTTTGACTTTAATTTAATTTGTAATTACAGATGCTTGGCTACTTCCATAAATGTCCGTTGAATGACATAAAAACGATACACCAGGTATCAATAAACAAATGGCTTGGAAAACACGTTTACCGACATAAACATCAAGCCATAGGTATTTAATGCGCATGCGCAGTTTCACGTATTGATTCGAAATGATCATGTTGCCTGACGTGGCAGCACAAAGCTACTGACTGTTACATACATTCCTGATACATTTCCAAAACTACATCGGAGTTCCATTAACTTTTATGCGGCCGCCCAACTGATTTAAAATTAGATTCGCGTGCTATTCACAACAATGACCATTCAGTGTAAGCACGAATTTCACACCATTCTTCAGCTCCTCTCTGATTTTCCTCTGTGACAGTATATAGATACATGTGTTGGTGCAGGTGCTGAGGAATTTAAACATATACCCAAGTTCCTGCAGGATATATGTTGGGTTACTCATATATCTGTCTGTGTAAAAATAATTTTGCATTTGCCAGTTCACAGAAGATACCACATAAGGCATCCACAATAATATGAAATTGGCTGATAGAGCAAACAACAAAACCATTGACTTTCTCCGGTTTTCCACTTCTGGATCCTTCTGATTCTCGCTGTTGTTCCGCAGACTTTGGCGAACTCTAATTGCCGCAATAATGTGTCTAACTGTCAACCAATTAAACAGTAGAATTAACGCGATTGGTAATAACGGTGTCAAGATACTGTCAATTAACTCGAACGCTTTCCACATGGAAGAAGTGTAGTATCCTGCTATTAAGATGCAGCCCCATGGCATGTGATCAATTATGGCGTAAGGCTCTATTGCAAAGTAAACCGGGATACATCTGGCACAGCATAATATTGTCACCACTACTATAACCACCGTCGCAGTCCTTTCACTGCAATACCTTATCTGCAACTGTTGGCAGCATATTGCGATGAAGCGATCGAAGGTGAAAGCCACCGTAAGCCAAACGGAACAGCCCGTAGTTGCAACCCTCAAAACAGTTGTCAGAGCACAAATTGGAGTGATGTGCAATAAACGGGAATATTTATGGATCATATTTGTCTGCTCCAATAATGCAACGACGATGACCACCATGAGATCTGCCGCCGCCATTCCCACCAGGTAACGTGTGATGCACTTGGAAAGACCGCATTTTCCACGCGAGAGGATCACGATTGCCATTAAGTTAACTGAATGGAAACAAGAGGAACAATATTGATAAAGGAATCCTCGTTGCAAACGTAGTCAATCTCCTCGGCTCGTTTCGTGTACCTGGGGAAACAAGTCCCTACCGTGGTGAAATCGATTTCCATCCTGGAGCTGATTGCAACCACCACCTGACGCAATAGGTTTCTGCCAAATACAACACGATTCCGAACGATAATAAACTTTTTCAAATTAAAATTCTCACACGTTGGGAAAAAAAGCTGTTAAGACATACCAACGTCACTAATAGCTCGGTTACATCGGTTGTTAAGTGTACGAGTTGAGATACAACAGAATAAATACAATTAATAAAAGCTGTATTACTTATTACTTAATGTAATATGATGAAATTAACGAAACATTATTTCCCAAAGGGTAGATAGCTGACGATTGCAATGAAAGGGCCACGAATATGCATCGGCCTCTGTTAACACTTCAAATAATTTGGGAATAATAATGGCCTATTTCATATAAACACATTTCCTGCATCCAGCTTGTCGAATTAGTCAAAATGGCTGGCAGTATCATCAAAGACCCACACCATCCTGGCCACACACTCATCTCCCTGCTACCTTCAGGTAGGAGGTACAGGAGTCTGAAGACTGCAACAACCACGTTCAGGAATACCTACTTCCCCACAGCCATCAGCGTGTTCTGACTATTGACCCTACAATTTGTATGAACGTAAAAAAATGCATCAGGAATGATTTTTGAAATTACAACGGGATCAAATGTTGGCCACAAAAACACTAGCGCCGCTCAGTTTATGTTTACAACGGGCAACATATCTAAATCGAAGAGTAAACAGTGCGAGAAAATCAGATTTTAAAAGACTCCATAAGCTTGAAACCTGAAAATGATTCGAAAAACACCTGAGATGGACATAATGGTCGCCGTTTTACACACGCCGGGGGTTAACAAGAAAACGAAAAGCACCAAAAATAGTCAGCTTCTATTTCTTACCCGGTATTCCAAACGCGACAAGAACAGGATAGTATATGCTCGCTATGTAGTAAATTGCTGAATATCCCATTTTCCATCCAAAGCTGCGATTTTGGTATAATGCGCTAACTCCTTTCATCTACTGGTGTTTGGTTTCGAGCCCTATTATACAATCAGGGCACGTCGACTATGACAATTAGTGCGACCGTCACTTCAGTCACCTCAGACACAGTCCACTGAACAAATAACCCGTCACCAACTTTCGCTCATTGCATCATTGTACAGTTAATTAGGCACCTCAAGGGATGTTGCAAACAATTATTATTTTTAGATTTCTTATGACTCTTCTCCGACTGTAATAGTACAAACTTAGATTTTATACAGGGATATAGAAGATTGAATAGTTTTAATGCAGGACGAGGATCACATTTGACAAGTGCAATTACTTATAGTGTCGCTTGCAAAACTATGAAAGGGTGTTACTTTGTTGGATGAGGTAGTGTAGTTCTGGATCTGATAATTCATAGCGATCTCTTGAACTGCTGTTGAATTGAGCGTCTGACCTTTACGTGCACAGGGAAGAGATGCGGCACAGACATTGTCACCATTTACCAAACTCTAAATACATTAACATTTGGAATGTACTTCGATGAACATATTGCATATGCTTCTTCAAACTAGCTGTGGTTACTATGAAGGCTGGGTGATAGATTGGGTGAATCAAATTGTCAGGGGTGCTGAGGAAGAGGATTTCTTGTAATGTATTCGTGATAGTTTTCTAAACCAACATGTAGAGGAACCAACGAGAGAGCAGGCTATTCTGGGGGGCAGTGTTAGCTGTGAGGAGGATGCTAGGAGGCTGCAAGGTGACTTGGATAGGCTGGGTGAGTGGGCAAATGCTTGGCAGATGCAGTATAATGTGGATAAATGTGAGGTTATCCACTTTGGTGGCAAAAACAAAAATGTAGAGTATTATCTGAATGGTGGCCGTTTGGGAAAAGGGGAGATGCAACGAAACCTGGGTGTCATGGTACACCAGTCATTGAAAGTAGGCATGCAGGTACAGCAGGCAGTGAAGAAAGCGAATGGTATGTTATCGCTAGAATTTAGAAGATTTAGGGGGAATCTTATAGAAACTTACAAAATTCTTAAGGGATTGGACAGGCTAGATGCAGGAATATTGTTCCCGATTTTGGGGAAGTCCAGAACAAGGGGTCACAGTTTAAGGATAAGGGGGGAATTTTTTAGGACCGAGATGAGAAAATCATTTTTCACACAGAGAGTGGTGAATCTCTGGAATTCTTTGCTAGAGAAGGTAGTTGCGGCCATTTCATTGGCTATATTTAAGAGGGAGTTAGATGTGGCCCTTGTGGCTAAAGGGATCAGGGGGTATGGAGAGAAGTCAGGTACAGGATACTGAGTTGGATGATCTGCCATGATCATATTGAATGGCGGTGCAGACTCGAAGAGATGCGTGGCCTCCTCCTGCACCTATTTTCTATGTCTATGTTTCGATCAAGGGCAACCATTAGGATGTATATCACTCTATATCGTCGTCTATATATATCGTTTCTCTTTCCCCTGACTATTTATCTGAAGTACGGTCTCGACACAAAACTTTACCCATTCCTTTTCTCCCGATATTCCGTTTGACCCATTGAGTTATTCGAGCTTTCTGTGTCCACCTATGGTTTGTGAACAGTTCATTTTAAGGACCGAATAAATTGCAGCGTTGTGGACGTTGCCCAGACGCTCAAATAAAACCAACTTCCCTTCATTGACACCATCTAAACATGACGCTGCCTCGCCCAGACCAGCAGCATCATCAATGACCATCCTCACCCCGGTCACTGCCTTTTCAACCCAGTCCCGTCAGACAAGATGTGCAGAATTTCAAAACCTGTCTCTCAGGACTCAGGGACAGTTTCTTCTCAGCACTTATCAGACAACTGGACGGTCCTCCCTTCAGCTCAGCTGCGTTCCCGACATCCCATCTACTTTATCGGAGACATTTAAACTATGCATTTTTTCGGAGTTATGTAGACTTTACATGTATTTTACTTCGGAGTCACGTGAGCGACTACGTGAACAACCCGCTCAGTGCGCAGGCGCGCATTTACGCCAGCAGTGCAACAGCGGCGGCACCTGGAGTCACGCTCTCCAGCTGCGCTTTAAAACGGACCGTCAGGTAAGTAGACGGTGCGTTAGGATAACAGAGGAGAGTCGCATTTAGTGTTTTGCAGGCTTGCACAGAATGTCTCAACGCAGAAAACTCTCGAACAGAACTGCCCGCGTTTTAACTCCACCAGAGGAGCGTTCTATTCCAGCGGGGCAGCCACCGGCGGCAGCGTCGCTCTCAGAGCGTTTCGCTATCCCCGAGACCGAGCTTGACCCAGTCACGCCAGAGCCTGCACGGCGGACTGGGAAAGCGGCCAGGAAGACCAATCGGCCGGTCGAATCCGATTCGTCGGAGGGGGACATGTCTCCCCCAAAGCGGAGGAGAGACAGCCGCCTGAGCTGCATTCAGCAGCTCCTGGAGGAGATGGTCCACCGGGAACAGCAGCGCTCCCGGGGAGACAGGACAGGTACCTCCTCCATAGTGTCGTGTCAATCGGGAGTATGCATGGGGTGCAGGAACAGGAACAGCTGTTGGGTGTGGTGGACCGCTTCGTAGCAACCCCACGGGCTGGAGCACCACTGGAGCCAAAAATGGCAGCCAGTATTAACCACCTATCCAATAAACCTCTACTGAAAAAGGTGCTCGCCGAGGTGCTGGAAGAACATACAGCACCAGAGAACTGTGAGGCCCTTAAGGTAAAAAGCCTCAACAGCCAAATCCGGGGAAATGTGGGGGCCCCTATTCGGGCACAAGAACTCAAGCTACAGCGGATCCTAAGGCTCCTGACGTCAGCTATCACAGCCTTTGCTCGTTCTGTGGAGACAACGGAGATGAATACATGCCAGCAGGATGTGCTGGCATTAATGTGTACCACACAATTCGAACTCAACAATCTCCGGAGGGAAGATATAAGACCTGCCCTCAATCCCAAATTTGCTGGCTTGTGCAAAGCCCCAGCTGCGGAGGCTGACTCACTGCTGTTTGGGAAAGATCTGAACAAAAAGCTGAAGGACATGGAAGAGGCATCAAAAACCTTCGGCCTCATGAGGGCAGGCCCCGGGACGAGCAAACCACGACCTCCGATACCCAAGCGGCAGCACCCCACGGCATCCACCAGTCGACGTCTGGAATATGGGACTGGTGAACGCTTGGGGCCGCATTATCCCCAAAGATCTTTTTTAGATCAGGGCCCGCCGCGGACCCCCTGGAAAATGCGCCTCCCCCCAACATCGCCAGCACGTCGTCAGAACAAAGCACTCAGAAAACAGAAAAGACAAAACCGCCAATAACCATGGAGGTAGGTGGGTCTGGTTCCTACCAGCATATAGAGAATAAGGGTGCTTTACTAACAGGGGGGAGATTACACTTGTTTAAAAAAGCATGGGGGATGATCACGAGTGACAAGTATATACTCAACAGCATTAGAGGATATAAAATTCAGTTTATATCAGAAACAACACCGCCAGTTCAACATTGGCCCGAAAGGGTATTTTCTCCCTCCAATAAAGAGCAACGGGAGGGACAAGCTGAACCGGTGAGACTTGTAAATAAGGGGGTCATAGAAAAGACCAAACATGAACCCTTGGAATTTGTATCCAATATATTTACCAAAACAAAAAAAGATGGTGGATGTCGCATCATCATTGACTTAACATCCCTAGACGAGTTTGTTAAGTATATACATTTCAAAATGGAAACATTTGTGACTGCTAGACAACTGATTTCCAAAGGATACTACATGGCAAGCATTGACCTCAAGGATGCTTACTATCTAGTACCCATACATAAGGATCATAGCAAATACCTAAAATTTACCTGGATGTGGCAGCTGTGGCAGTACAAAGCATTGTCTAATGGGCTCACGTCAGCCCAAGATTGTTCACACAAATATTGAAGCCAGCCATGGCAATATTAAGGAAACAAAAACATACAGTCATGGCATATTGGGATGATATCCTCATAGTAGGGAAAACTATGGAATTAGCTGTGGCAGCACAAAACAGCTCCTTGAAACTCTGGGATTCGTCCTACATCCAGATAAATCCAAGTTAAATCCATCCTCTATTATGGACTTCCTGGGGTTCACAATTCACTCAGTCCAAATTACTATTACCCTGCCAAGGGAAAAGATGATTGCATTAGCACAATCATGCAATAATTTAATAGTCAACAAAAGACCAACTATTCGACAAGTAGCAACAGTAATTGGTAAAATGGTAGCAGCATTTCCGGCTACACAATTTGGAGCTTTGCATTATCAAAATTTACAAAGAGCAAAGGTGCAGGCACTAAAACAACATAGAGGTCACTATGATCGGGTCATGATGTTACCCACGGAAGCAATATCAGAGCTACAGTGGTGGACACAAAATATTTGGCATAGTTTTAGTCCTATTATCATTACTAATCCTACTTTAGTTCTTCAAACAGATGCCAGTGCTCAAGGCTGGGGAGCAACTAACTCCATATCCAGCACAGGTGGTAGATGGACTAACTCAGAATCATCATTACTATCTACACTGGGCATTAACTATTTAGAAATGTTGGGCGCCTTTTATGGTTTAAAAGCATATGCATCAAATATGCAGCACTTGCATGTTCGATTACAAATAGATAATACTACGGTGGTGGCTTATATTAACCATATGGGCGGCATAAAATCTTTATCATGCGACAAATTGGTCAATATGATTTGGCAATGGTGTGTCGAAAGACATATTTGGCTTTCAGCTACCTATCTACCAGGTACGCTAAACACAGTGGCAGACACCAGGTCACGCAAATTCAATGACAACATCGAATGGATGTTAAATCCTAAAGCATTTGCTAAAATTGTCAAGCAATATGGAACGCCAGATATCGATTTATTTGCATCAAGACTAAATCTCCAGTTAACTATGTATGTCGCTTGGGAACCAGATCCAGAGGCAGCAGCGGTAGATGCCTTCACGCTGGATTGGGGAAAGTTCTTTTTCTATGCCTTTCCTCCCTTCTGCCTCATTAGTCGGGTACTTCGCAAAATCCAGATGGCTTCTGGTATTTTGGTGGTACCCGACTGGCCTACACAGCCATGGTTCCCAGTACTACATGACATGGTGGTGGAATCACCAATGGTGTTTCCCAGTCATCCAGGACTATTGATTCACCCAGTGTCAGGCATAAGCCACCCATGCCATCAAGACATTAATCTCCTGGGTTGCAGATTCTGAACAGACCCTACCTGGACCTGGGATTATCCGAACAAACCATCACCACCATGTCAGTATCCCTGCGAACATCTACCAAGAGGCAGTACTTAACCAGCATCAGAAAATGGGAGAAGTACTGCCAGGAAACAGGGACATCATATGAAACAGCCACAGTAACCAACGCATTGGAGTTCCTGGCCTATCTACACCATCATGAAGGGATCAGCTACAGTGCCATCAACACGGCACGCAGTGCTCTTTCCGCGTACCTCAAACCAGCAGGACATCAGGCCATGGGATCCCATCCACTGGTGGTTAAACTGATGAGGGGCATTTACAACATCAAGCCCCCTAAGCCCAGGTATACCCATATTTGGGACATCAATGTCGTCCTGACATACCTCCGGGAATGGCCACCAGCTAGATCCCTCAGCCTCGAGCAATCAACACTGAAGACGCTCATGCTGATGGCACTGGTATCTGCTCAGAGGGTCCAGTCGCTACACAAATTGAGACTGGACAACATGAAAACAACTCCAGACCAGATAACATTCATTCTACAAGGTCTGGTGAAACAAAGCAGGCCAGGAACATCCAATTCACTAGTGGTATTCTGGGCCTACCCACTAGAGCCACGGTTGTGTGTGGTGACCCACCTAATACAGTATATCGACACAACCCACAACATCAGAGGGAGTGAACAAGCCTTATGGGTCAGCCACAAAAAACCTCATGGCCGGGTAACAAGCCAAACCATCTCAAGATGGCTAAAACAGGTATTGGAAGCTGCTGGGATAGATATTAACACCTTTAAATCTCATTCCACTAGGGCAGCCTCCACATCAACGGCAGCTAGGATGGATGTACCTATTGACCTCATCCTGAATACAGCAGGATAGTCGAGGGAATCCACATTCCGAACATTCTACAATAAGCCATTGATGAAGCCTGATTTGTTTGCAGCAAAGATATTAGAAGCTGCAAATATTTAATTTAAGCCCGGGAAAGCAATTTTATTTTTGTTATTGTTAATAAATACCTTTTTGTTTTTCTTGAAAAACAGATTCATTGGTTAATAACGATAACACTTCCTTCCTCAAGAGCTTTCGGCAGTGAGTGAGTAAAACTGTTACACGGTTTGAAATCACAGAGCTTTGAAATCTTCACGTAGTCACTCACGTGACTCCGAAGTAAAATAGTAAGATTAAACGAGAACTTACCAGTTTGAAGTTTGATCTGTATTTTATGAGGAGTTACGATGAGGGATTACGTGCCCTCCGCTCCCACCCTCATTATATGGATCAAACTGATAAATTGATGTCTCTTTTTCTTTACTATGTTACTTCAAATACTTGTGTCTATCTGTGGTTCCACACCGCTGCTTGGAAGTATACGCGCCTGCGCACTGAGCGGGTTCTTCACGTAATCCCTCATCGTAACTCCTCATAAAATACAGATCAAACTTCAAACTGGTAAATTCTCGTTTAATCTTACTATTTTACTTCATCCTTTGGCTGTCGACTTGTGCGCCGCTACATGTACAGGGCTGATCACATTCCGCAGCCCTGCACTCATCATTGGAACACCTGGAGAAGAAGGGCACCTACGTCAGACTCCTAATCATATAATGCAGCTATTCTTCAAATACCATTAACCCGACCAAGCTTATCTCCAAACTCGTAGAAACAGGGTTTAGCACATCCCTATGCAACTGCACCCTATACATCCAGGCCACAATCAGTCTGGCTACGTGATAAGTTGTCCTAAACGCTAATTGTCAACGCTGCTGCCTTAAAATGACGCGTTCGTAGACCCCTACTATTCTCCTTCTAGACTCACGAGTCTGCAGCCAACTGGTAATCAGGGAACGGGGGATCCCCTCCTCCACCATAAATGAGGCTCGCACCAGGGTCTCTTCCATACCCCGCAACACTGCTCTCTCTCCCCATCCCCGCACTCGCAAAAAGGGCCGAGTCCGCCTAGTCCTCACCTTTCACCCCACCAGCCGTCACATACAAAAAATAATCCTCCGTCAGTCTCGCCACCTCCAACGTGACCGCACTACTCGCCACATCTTCCCATCTCCCCCCATATCTGCCTTCCGCAAAGACCGCTCCCTCCATAACTCCCTTGTCAATTATTCCCTTCCCTCTCGGTCCACCCCCTACCCGGCCACTTTCCCTTGCGGCCGCAGGAGATGCAACACTTATCCCTTTGCCTCCCCCCTCGACTCAAGGACCCAAGCAGTCGTTCCAGGTGCGACAGAGGTTTACCTGCATCTCATGTTGTTCCATTGTTTAAAAAGGTTTCTAAGAGTAAACCTAGCAATTATAGACCTGTTAGTTTGACTTCAGTGGTTCCAACCTCATCTGTTGCGTCCGCTGCTCTAGATGCCAGCAGATCTATATCGGTGAGACCAAGCGGAGGTTGGGCGATCGTTTCGCCGAACACCTCCGCTCGGTCCGCAATAACCAAGCTGACCTCCCGGTGGCTCAGCACTTCAAGTCCCCCTCCCACTCCGCCTCCGACCTCTCTGTCCTGGGTCTCCTCCATGGCCACAGCGAGCAGCACCGGAAATTGGAGGAACAGCACCTCATATTCCGTTTGGGGAGTCTACACCCCCGGGGCAGGAACATCGAATTCTCCCAATTCTGTTAGTCCTTGCTGTCTCCTCCCCTTCCTCAGCTCCCCTGCTGTCTCCTCCCACCCTCCAGCCTTCTGGCTACTCCTCCTTTTCCCTTTCTTGTCCCCACCCACCCCCACCCCCGATCAGTCTGAAGAAGGGTTTCGGCCCGAAACCTTGCCTATTTCCTTCGCTCCCTAGATGCTGCTGCACCCGCTGAGTTTCTCCAGCTTTTCTGTGTAACCTGGTAATCCAACTCACTTTGCAAGTTCGCAGCCGACGCCACCGCAGTGGCTCCTATATCAAAGAATTACGAGGTGTAGTATCTGAAGGCAATTGAGAACCGTGTATCCTTGTGCCGACAATATCTAAAGATTTAATATACGACTAAATGTTAAATTCATGGATATGTGGATATTCATTATATTTGTATTTATGAAGAGGAACTCGTGCCTGACTAATCATCTGGAGTTTTTGAGGTTGTAAGCAGTAGAATGGATAAGGGTGAGACAGTTGCTGTGGTGTATCTGTACTTTCAGAAAGCCTTTGAGAAGATCCCACACAGGAGATTAGTGTTCAAAATTAGAGCACATGTTATTGGGGGTAGGTTATTGACATAGAACTGGTTGGCAGACAGGAAACAAAGAGAGGACAATAACGGCCCCTTTCAGAATGGCAGGCAGTGACTAGTGGCTTACCGCGAGGCTCAGACCCGAGACCCGAGACTAATTGAAGTGCAACGAGACCTGTGTGTGATTGTACAGGGGCTCGGTGAGACCGCACCCGGAGCATTGTGTGCAGTTTTGGTCTTCTTCTTTGAGGAAATAGATGTTTGCTATTGAGCAAGTGCAGAGAACATTCACCAGCTTAAATCCCGGAATGGCGGGAATGACATATGATGAAAGAATGGGTCGACATGGATTATATTGGCAGGAAATTAGAAGGGTGATCGGGTATCTTATAGAAACATACACAATTCTTAACGGATTGGAAATGATAGATGCAGAAATAAATGGTCCCTATATCGGAGAAGTCTAGAACTATGGGTCATAGTTTAAGAATAAGGAGTAGGCCATTTAGGACAGGGATGATGAACCACTATTTCACCCAGAGAGTTGTGAATCTGAGGAATAATCTGCCACAGACCGCAGTAGGGGCTATTTCACTGGATGTTTTCAACAGAGTTAGATATAGCTCTTAGGGCTAAAGGAATCGTGGGTAATGGGGAAAAGCAGAAACGGGATACTGATTTTGGATGTTCAGCCATGATCATATTGAATGGCGGTGCTGTCTCGAAGTGCCGAATTGGCTACTCCCGCTCCTATTTTCTGTGTTGCGGATTTGGGCCGAGCATAACAAATGGGTCCAGAAATCAATTTTCGTGGCCCACGCCTCGGACCTACATTAAATTTTGCACAGATTTAGATGCAATATAATTGAGAAGGAAGTCATAACTCGTCATTGCCAAAGGTTGCAATATAATTAATGTCCAATGCCCATCTTACACCATAGGGAGCATATTTCCGGGTTGCAATCCATTTACGACATATATATGCAAGTTGTGAATATGGCTGTAATCATATATAACTAAGTATAAGTATATTATACACAAATAAGTTAATGAACATTATTGTGAGTGTGTTTTTTGAATGAGACTGCCGCAGAAGTCCTTTGCAAATGAGGGCTATTACCTTTAAACTAAAATAACTCCAAAAGTGTTGCTATGTTTGAGTATCTGTAGTTTGTGTGCGTGTGGCTGTGTATACCTGTCAAACGTGTGTCTGTAGATGTGTGGATGTAAATGTGTATGTATGTGGGGATGGATGTATGTGCGAATGCATGGATGTGTGTATGTATGTGTGGATGTGTATGTGGATGTATGTGTTTGTGGATGGGTGTATGTGTGTGGATGTATGTGTGTGCGGATGGATGTGTGCATGTATGTGTGCGTGCGGATGGATGTGAGGATGTATGTGTGTGTAGATGTATGTGTGTGCGGATGGATGTGTGGATGTGTGTATGTATGTGGAATATGTATGTTCATATGAAATGTATCAGGAGTAGGGGAGAGGGAGAAGGTAGTGGGTTTGGAAGAGCTGATGTGTTTGGAGATTTCAATAGGGGTGACCATGTCAAACTGGGAGAGGAAGCAGTGTGGAGGAGGGCTAAGGAGGTCAGTGGAGATGTTGAAAGGAGGGGCCTTGGCAGGAGTAGATGCCGGGGAGTCGGGTACAGGGGATAAAGATTGATAGATGGTGCTGATTTTATCAGCGAAAAAGTGGAGTAATGAGTTGCAGAGATCCGGAGTAGAGGTAGGGAGAGTGTTGGCTCGAGGCTTGAGGAGGTTGCCCACTGTGGAGAAGAGGGTTATGTGTTTTAGGCAGGGATCGGTGAATATGGAGGAGAGGTAGGCAGATATTCCAGCAATTAGAGCATCTTTGTAGTTAGTGAGGTTTGTAAGCTTCAAGGTGGACTGTGAGAGATGATGTATTTGTAAGTCGTTCGAGTTGGCGACCAGTCTGCTTCAGTTTACGAAGTGCAGGTGTGTACCAGGGTGAAGATGTGTTGAAAGTTACGGTTCTTGTTTTGAGGGGGGCCAAAGTGTTGAGGGAGGTAGACAAGGTGAAGTTGATATGGTTTGTGAGATCATCAGGTGAGATGGGTGTTGAGACCAGGGGGAGAGTGGTGGAGAGCAGGTCAGAGAGATGGTGGGGATCAATGGATTTTAGATTACGGAAGATGATTTCTCGGATGAAGCGGGGGCGAGGTGTCAGAGAAGGGATGGTGAACAGTATAAGGTTATGATCAGAGAGGGGGGAGAGGCAAGGATGCAGGTCGAGTACCGGCTGATTTGTGGAGCAGACCAGGTCAAGGATGTGACCTTTGTCATGGGTGGGAAAGGTGACATGCTGAGTGAGAGATAAGTTGTCCAGTAAAAAGACGAATTCAGATGCGAGCTTGCAGGCTGGGGAGTCCATGTGAATATTTAAGTCATCAAGTAGCAGCAGACGTGGGAAGAGGGATGAGGCAAGTGTGAGGATATTCAAATCTTATTCCACCAGGGCTGCAACTACATCGGCAGCTATGGAGTTGGATGTACCAATGAACCACATCCTCGAGACAGCAGGATGGATCAGGGGAAAATGTTCCAACTATTCTACCACAAACCAGTAGTTAAACTGGAACTTGCAGAGCCAATTTTAAGTTCTGTAATAGAATTTCACCCCATAAATAGGGGCTATAATTTGTTGTTAACAATTTATCATGGATTTCAATGTTGGATTCATGTCTAAACATGTTAACACAATTCCTCCCACAGTCAATTAAGGCAGATGTGATGCATGGACTCGTTTCCACGGCATGAAATCACAGAGCTTTGAAATCTTAACGTAGTCACTCACGTGACTCCGAAGTAAAATAGTAAGATTAAACGAGACGAACGAAGTTTGATCGTTATTTTATGAGGAGTACGTTGAGGAAATACGTGCCCTCCGCTCCCACCCTTGATTATACACTCAACTGGTATTTTTTTCTCTAATCTTACTATGTTCAGTCATTACAGTTATCTGTGATTTCACACCGCTGCTTTGAAAAATACACGCATGCGCCCTGGCGGGGTTCTTCACGTATTCCCTCAACGTACGCCTCATAAAATAACGATCAAACTTCGTACTGGTATGTTCTCGTTTAATCTTACTATTTTATTCTGAAGGACGATCAGATTGTCGGAGAACTGGGATGGGGAGTTAGAGATGAAGAGAGAAAGCGAGGGTTAACTGAAATTCGCGAAGTCTATATTCATGCCGATAGAAATATGAGGTAATGTTTCTTCCGATTTGCGTCGGGACTCACTCTGCCAGTGATGTTGTCCAGAGACCCAGATATGCTGCCTGTCCCGCTGAGTTACTCCGGCATTTTATGTATGGTGTAAACCAGTATCTGCAGTTCCTTCCTGCTCATAACATTTAGAATGCAGCTATAGGATAGCGCAGATGCTATTTGGCGCACAAAACTGGTCGCCGCTTTACAATGAGGTCGTGTTTCTCTCCTTGAACGAAGAGCTGAGAGCGATGGGATACACTTGATTAATTCTGACTGAAACGTCGGAGTACGATGGGTGACCATAAAAACAGTCCCGACATTATCAGGGAAAGAGATAAGATCGACCGCGTCATTTTTTCCAAAGCAGTGAATCCACATCTAGGGGACACTGGTGTAAGGTGAAAGAAAATATGTGGCAAGGAGATCCGATGGATAAGTGGTTCACACAGCAATTATTCCTATGAATTTCTCCTAGAGATGCTGCCTGATCCGCGAAGTAACTACAGCGTTTCGTGTCTAACATCGGTATTAACCAGCATCTGCATGAATATACCACACACACACACATTTGGGCTGCCATGGTGGAGCAGCGATGGAGTTGATGCCTTACAGCGCTTCTAGCGCCGGAGACCCCCGTCCAATACCGACTACGGGAGCTGTGTGTACGGAGTTTGTAAATTTTCGCCGTGGCCGCGTGGGTTTTCTCCGAGTTGATCAATTCCTTCCCACACTACAAAGACGTACAGGTATGTAAGTTAATTGCCTTACTTTATGTGCAAATTGTCATTAAATATACAAGGGTGAGTGACAAGTACAAGTACTTGAATACCGACAATGGATGTGGGGAGGACGCGGGAACAGCAGGTTATCGAAGGTGATCAACCACGACCCTGTCGAACGGAAGAAGGTGGACGTGGGGCCAAAACGCTGCTGTAATATTTTGCTTGCTAATATAATTAATACAAAACAGTTGAACACTAAACTCAGAAGCGCTGGCTGAAAAGATGGCTTGCAAATCATTTGCTTTACCAATTTATTACTGGACCTACCTACAGGTCAATGTTATAACCTTATAATACGAATTTAACTGGAACCATCCCGGTCCATGTTAAACCCGTGCTGCAAGACAACTTAACTACATCAGTCCACATACCCCATCCCTTGCTGGTTTGTATCGATTTGTTTCTATTATGATTTCGTTTGTTTGTTTGTTTTTTTGGTTACTTTTTGTCAGTCCTAACGCGATACCGTGAAAAACTTTGCGTGCTGGTTGAACGAATTGGAACCTGCGGGAGTAATGGTGGAGGTGGTGGGAGCAGATTTGTGGTGAAATAGTCGGTTAGATTCATAGAGTCATAGAGTGATATGGTGTGGGGAGAGTCCCTGCGGCCTAACCTGCCCACACCGGACAACATGGCCCATCGACACTCGTCCCACCTGCCGGCGCTTGGTCCATATCCTTCTAAACCTGTCCTATCCGTGTACCTGTCTAACTGTTTCTTAAATGTTGCGGTAGTCCATGACTCAACGATCTCCTCTGACCGCTTGTACCATACGCACACTATGTGTGAAAACGTTATTCCCATTAAATATTTTCCGCTTCACCGTAAACTTATCATTGTTGGTCTACGTTTCACCTACTCTTGGCTAGAAACTCTGCACAACGACCCGATCTATTCCTCTCATGATTGTATACAACACTATACGATCGCCGCCATCCTCGTACGTTGAACGGAATTGATTTCTCTAGCCTTCTCAACCTCAGACCCTCCAACCCTGGCAACATTCTTGTAAATCTTCTCACTGCAAAAAACCCAATTTAACTGGGACCATCCCAGTCTATATAAACCCGTGCTAAACCACCCCTGTTCATAAATCCTATCCCATGCTGGTTTAATTCAGTTCGGTCATTTTTGTCAGCCGTACCGAGAGACCGTGAACACCTTTGCGAGCTGGCTGAACGGATGGGCAACTGTGAGATTAAAGGTGGAGTTGGTGGACGCGGTCTGGGGTTCATTTGTCGGTTTTTCCCACTATGTTGAAAAATTAAGACTTAGATACAAAACAGGCAGAGCAGGTGTTGGCAAATGTACAAAACAATCTGACGACAACCTCAAGAGATGTTTCAGAAATAACAGATAAACACAATTTTCCAGTCTGTTTAAAGTACCGGAATTAATGTGCAACTGGGAGAAATGTAATTGACAACACCTGGATATTGTGAGGTATAAATAGACCCGAGCGGCGACCTTGAGCAACTGGCAGTGAAGATCTACCTGGGACCATTGTCAGTACAGGCGGCATCTCTATGTCCCACTAACATCAGCGATGGGGACTAGTGCATTGGAGCGGGCATTAACACTTGTCAGATTCTTTATTTACTATAAATACATCATCACAGTCATCGGACTGCTCAGTAAGTCGTTTTAACTGCTTGTTATTTAACACCGTTGAGGAGTTCAATGTTTACAACTGTTGCTTCGGGTCAGGGGTTTGAAGCTTTGACCGGGGTTTGTCCATCTAAGGTATCCAGCACTCAAACTCAACTCAACAGCAGGTCTCTGGTTTCATTTCAAGATGTTGCATATTTTTTATTGTGTCAGTAATTGTAAGTGAGAGTTATGCCCCTGTCGCACTATAAAGCCCTTGTCCCTCTTAGCAAACCTGTACTGAAACGTCTGGAGACTTTGCGCCCCACCCAAGGTTTCCGTGCGTTTCCCGGAGGTTGCAGGTGGTTGCCGAAGGTTGCAGGTAGTGGAAACAGGTAGTCAGAATGACAAAACCTTAAGGAACCTCCAGGAACCGCACGGAAAATGTGGGTGGGGCGCAAAGTCTCCAGAAGTTTCCGTTCAGTTTTCCTAAGTGGGACAGGGGCATAAGCGAGGCGGGTTGTCGGCACTTGATGCCGACGGGGAACTGAAGAGGATAGCTGATGGCAGGGGGAGATGAAACACTCGGCGCGGCTCAGAAAGGGTCGCAGTGCGCGGTCCCTATGTGGCTCCCGAGGTGATGTTTCGTAGAAAATGAGAGCTCGGTAAACGCAAATCTTCACCATTCGTTCCACTGAAAGCTAGAATTATAATCGATTGTTTTCCCATCATCCGAAGAATAATTAAATTGATACACCAGTTTCCACACTGATGCAGATCGGGATGACGGTCACACCGTATCCATCATGTTATACTCCTGGAAGACACATTGATAGAATCAGCCACATAGGCGACGGTGGCGTTCAAGACGAGGGCTATACTGGACACGGCTACTCGATTTCACCCACATACAAACCAACCCCAACATCTATGGACTCCCGTAGGTTGCACGAAGGACTTCACGTGTTTCGTTGGAATCACTGGATTGCTTGTTTTGGTTTGTTATGTTTTCTATGTGTGTATAATGTTAAATTGCCGCTATGCTGCTGCATAATTTCATTGTTCCGTCGTAGATATATAAATGACAATTAATACTCTTGACAACTCCGCATTGCTCACATTCAATATCAGTGTGCATCGTTTTGTAGGCTCAATGAATACGAATTGCATTATTCCGCTATCGATACTTTTGACAATTTAACACGTTTCACAAATCCTCATTCACAATATATTGACCCGCCATACTCATCTATTCAGGATCTCAAGGTGAATGGGAATTTGTCTCAGATGGCTGCGATACCACACGACATCTAAAGGGGTCGCGCTTGCACCATGATCACCAACATTGAGAACACCTTGCACCTGATGACCAGATTCAAAGGCTGACTGTGTTCATTTCCTCACAGGTAATTTTGTGGCGATCATCGTACTCGGACGGGGAAAGTGCGGACTGTCCCGGAGCATCACCTACTACCTGGTGGCGATGGCGGCAGCAGATCTATCGGCCGTCTTCTTCAACGTGTCGATATTTTACCTTTACGCTGCGATTTTTCAGGATATTCACACAGTTGCTTGCACCCTACAAAGAGTGATGGCCTATGTGTCCCTGGACTGGTCAGTCTGGTTAACTGTCGCTTTTACATTTGATCGCTATGTGGCCATTTGTTGCCAGGACTTTAAGACCAGATACTGCACGGTTCGAATCGCTACGGTGGCGATAGCGACAGTGTATGTGGTGAGTTTAATACGGAATATTCCCTACTATTTTGCATTTTATTCTTATTATATAAACATGCCAATTGATTGTATCGAAAAGCCGGAATACTTTTCCCACCCCGGGTGGCTTGCCTTCTCCTGGATTCACACCATTTTAACACCTTTGCTTCCGTTTTTCGTTATTGTGTCCCTTAATATCCTGACGGTCAGATCGATCGTGGTGGCGAGCCGAGCCCGGAGTAAGCTCCGCGCTCACGTCAGTGAGGAGAAACAGGAGGACCCGGAGATGGAGAGTAGAAGGAAATCGATAATTTTACTCTTCTGTGTGTCCGGCAGTTTCATCCTCCTGTGGCTGACGGATGTGTGCTTCTTCATTTACACGCATATTGCCAACTTACACACAGTCCAAAGCTACGCTAACCCAAGGTACATGGCAATAAATGCTGCGGACATGCTTAAAATTCTGAGTTCGTGCACGAACACGTTTATTTATGTGGTGACTCAGTCTAGGGTCAGAGCCGAACTAAAACATGCAATCATGTATCCCTTCACAATGTGTCTTAAACCTGTTAAAAAATAAAATAAATTTAAGAATTGTGGATTTGTTAATGAAGTGGTAACGAGATAACCATAGTGGCAGCGTCTATTAATATTTCAAATCATTACACACTAATGGTTCTGGAAATGTTGCAATGAGGTAGTCATGGTGACTGTTTGAAACCGCTGTCTCGGGGCTGAAACAATGCGAGCCGTTTGCCGCAGCAGGGAGTAAACTGGAATGAATGAGACCAGCTCTGTGTATTTCTAGACCGGGCTCATCTGTATGTGTCAGCGTAAAGGACGGAGCGCCCCCCTGCAGACCGGTTGTGTCACGATCCTATAACCGTCCGTGCCATTTCATTAATTTATGTGTTGGAAGGAACAGCAGATTCTGGTTTATACCGAAGATGGACACAAAGAGTTGTAGTAACACAGCGGGCCAGCATCTCTGGAGAAAAGGAATAGGTGAGGTTTCGGGACGAAGTCCTCCTGCAGACTTAGTCAACGGGAAGGGAAACGAGAGATATAGAAAAAGTGAATGAAAGATATGCTAACAGTAACGTCGATAACTGAAACAGGGCATTGTTAGCTGCGGGCCCGGTGAGAACGATTCAAGAGGGGATGCATGAGTTACTGGAAGTTCGAGACATCTATTTTCATACCAGTGGGTTGTAAGCTTCCCAAGCCAAATATGAGGTTCTATTTCCTCCAATTTGCGCTTCATCTCACTCTGAAACAAGGAGGAGGGCCAGGACAGAAAGGTCACATGGATTTAAGTGGCATGTACCGCATGCAAATCATAATAATTGGACATTACATGCACACCTATCATACCACATTTTACATGTGATGAGTTCACATACAGCTCTCTAGCAAAGCGCTCTGACCGCCAAAACTGTTGGATCTCCGCTTGCTTCACATTCCCATTTAACGCCGCTTCACATTCCCATCCTGAATGTTCTGTCTTTAATGTCATTGTTTGACACGCAAACTACGAGAGCAGCACTTCATATCTGCTTCAGTGGCGTACAACCTAACGGCATGAATTTTAAATTCGCGTCATGGAGTCATGCATCATGCATCATGCAGTCATGCATCTTCGGGGCAATGATAGGCATAGCATGCTGGAGTAACTCAGCGGTACAGGCAGCATCTCTGTAGATATGTAATGTCGTTTCGGGTCGAGACTCATCCTCGGACCAACTCGTCCACGCAAACAAGAAGGACATCTGAATTCGCCATATTTTCTCACGTTTGTCACATATCTCCCTCGACGTTTCCTCTACATATACAGTGTCTATACAAGGGTCTTTCCAATGCTTAGCACCGGCCTCCTCTTGCTCCTGTCGCAGAGTTTTCCATATATCCATGAACCGTTGAGAGAAAAATATGCCCCACAGTTTCCAGTACTCATCTTAAACCTATGGCTTCTGGCAGTGCAGATGCTGGTTTACACAACAGGACACATCGCTGGATAACATGAAGGTGACGTTCCAGGACATATTGAAGAAAGGTCACATGGATTTAAGTTTCATGTACTGCATGCAAATCATAATAATTGGACATTACATGCACACCTATCATACCATATTTTACATTGAGTGAAATCCAGGTTAGCCGGGAAGTGGTGTTGGGTAAATTGAATGGATTAAAGGCCGATAAATCACCAGGGCCAGATAGGCTGCATCCCAGAGTACTTAAGGAAGTAGCTCCAGAAATAGTGAATGCATTAGTAATAATCTTTCAAAACTCTTTAGATCTGGAGTAGTTACTGAAGATTGGCGGGTAGCAAACGTAACCCCACTTTTTAAGAAGGGAGGGAGAGAGAAAATGGGGAATTACAGACCAGTTAGTCTAACATCGGTAGTGGGGAAACTGCTAGAGTCAGTTATTAAAGATGGGATAGCAGCACATTTGGAAAGTGGTGAAATCATTGGACAAAGTCAGCATGGATTTACGAAAGGTAAATCATGTCTGACGAATCTTATAGAATTTTTCGAGGATGTAACTAGTAGCGTTGATAGGGGAGAACCAGTGGATGTGGTGTATCTGGACTTCCAGAAGGCTTTCGACAAGGTCCCACATAAGAGATTAGTATACAAACTTAAGGCACAAGGCATTGGGGGTTCAGTATTGATGTGGATAAAGCACTGGCTGGCAAACAGGAAGCAAAGAGTAGGAGTAAACGGGTCCTTTTCACAATGGCAGGCAGTGAATAGTGGGGTACCGCAAGGCTCAGTGCTGGGACCCCAGCTATTTACAATATATATGAATGATCTGGATGAGGGAATTGAAGGCAATATCTCCAAGTTTGCGGATGACACTAAGCTGGTGGGCAGTGTTAGCTGTGAGGAGGATGCTAGGAGACTGCAAGGTGACTTGGATAGGCTGGGTGAGTGGGCAAATGTTTGGCAGATGCAGTATAATGTGGATAAATGTGAGGTTATCCATTTTGGTGGCAAAAACGGGAAAGCAGACTATTATCTAAATGGTGGCCGATTGGGAAAGGGGGAGATGCAGCGAGACCTGGGTGTCATGGTACACCAGTCATTGAAGTTAGGCATGCAGGTGCAGCAGGCAGTAAAGCAAGCGAATGGTATGTTAGCTTTCATTGCAAAAGGATTTGAGTATAGGAGCAGGGAGGTTCTACTGCAGTTGTACAGAGTCTTGGTGAGACCACACCTGGAGTATTGCGTACAGTTTTGGTCTCCAAATCTGAGGAATGACATTATTGCCATAGAGGGAGTGCAGCGAAGGTTCACCAGACTGATTCCTGGGATGTCAGGACTGTCTTATGAAGAAAGACTGGATAGACTTGGTTTATACTCTCTAGAATTTAGGAGATTGAGAGGGGATCTTATAGAAACTTACAACTTTCTTAAGGGGTTGGACAGGCTAGATGCAGGAAGATTGTTCCCGATGTTAGGGAAGTCCAGGACAAGGGGTCACAGCTTAAGGATAAGGGGGAAATCCTTTAAAACCGAGATGAGAAGAACTTTTTTCACACAGAGAGTGGTGAATCTCTGGAACTCTCTGCCACAGAGGGTAGTTGAGGCCAGTTCATTGGCTATATTTAAGAGGGAGTTAGATGTGGCCCTTGTGGCTAAGGGGATCAGGGGGTATGGAGAGAAGGCAGGTACGGGATACTGAGTTGGATGATCAGGCATGATCATATTGAATGGCGGTGCAGGCTCGAAGGGCCGAATGGCCCACTCCTGCACCTAATTTCTATGTTACTATTTTTCTATGTTTCTACATGTGATGAGTGCACATACAGCTCTCTAGCAAAGCGCTCTGACCGCCAAAACTGTTGGATCTCCGCTTGCTTCACATTCCCATTTAACGCCCCTTCACATTCCCATCCTGATTGTTCTGTCCTTAATGTCATTGTTTGACACGCAAACTAGAGGGCAGCACTTCATTTCTGCTTCCGTTGCGTACAACCTAACGGCATGAATTTTAAATTCGCGTAATGGAGTCATGCATCATGCACTCATGCATCAAGTAGTAATGCATCTTCGGGGCAATGATAGACATAGCATGCTGGAGTAACTCAGCGGTACAGGCAGCATCTCTGTAGAGATGTAATGTCGTTTCGGGTCGAGACTCATCTTGCTCTTGCTCCTGTCGCAGAGTTTTCCATATATCCATCAACCGTTGAGAGAAAAATATGCCCCACAGTTTCCAGTACTCATCTTAAACCTATGTCTTCTGGCAGTGCAGATGCTGGTTTACACAACAGGACACATCGCTGGATAACGTGAAGGTGACGTTTCAGGACATATTGAAGAAAGGTCCCATCGATGCCACGGCACTGGGCGTGTAATCGCTGGAATTTAGGATGAGTGGGTCATCATTGAAACGTTTCGAATAGTGAAAGGCCTGGATGGTGTGGATGTGGACTGGATATTTCCATTAGTGGTATATTATAGGAACATAAGCCACAGTCTCAGAATACATGGAAGTGCCTTTAGAAAGATAACGAGGAGAAATATATTTATTCAGGGGTTGAAGAATCAGTGGAATTCATTGCCACAGATGGCTGAAGATGGCTGTAGGTGGCTGTAGATGGTGCCCTGGTATTATTCCACGTCTCAAAGACGTGTCGGTTTGCGGGTGAATTGGCTTCGGTAAAATTGTAAATTGTCTATCGTTTGTCGGATAGTGTTAGTGTACGGGGAGTTTATTGATCGGCACGGACTCGAAGGTCCAATGGGCCTATTTCCATGCGCTTTTCGAAACGGCATCTACGTCTTTTTTCCAGAGATGCTGCCTGACCCGCTGAGGTACTCCAACACGTTGTGTCTATCTTCACCTTAATCCTATGTGCTCTGGTTCTTGATTACCGTATTTTGGGTAAAATTCTGAATATTCATCCTATCTATTCCCTTCCCATTTTATACGCCTCTATCAGATCAGCCTTTACCCTTTTGCGTCTCAAGAATGAAGTCCGAGCCTGCCCAAACGTTTATCATATGTCAAGCCCTCATGTCATGGAAACATGCTGGTCGATTCTCTCTGCACCAATTCCGGCATAACACCGTCCTTCCAGACGCAGGGTGACCAAAGCTAAGCAAATATATTCCAAGTGTGGATTCGCCATCTCGTATCCGTTGATGACAACTATTCCGCAGACTGCTGAGTAATTCGAGCATTTGATTTAAAAAAAGTAAATGCTGGAATTATGCCAAGCAAAGGGAAGCGGAGTTAATGTTTCAAAGAAAGGGTAGATGAAGCACTGTCATATCTCCATCAACCACCACTCCTAGAAGTTCCAGACACTCACACTCTGCCTCACGGCGGTGGAGGTCAGTTATCTGGATACTTTCAAGAGAGATATAGAGAGTGCAATTAGAGATAGCGGAGTCAGGTGATATGGGGGGGAAGGCTGGAACTGATTTTGGATGATAAGCCATGATCACATTGAATGGCGGTGCTGGCTCGAAGGGCCGAATAACCTTTTTTTTGCAGCTATTATCTATTGTCTTTAGTACCATCCTACTGAATTAAGAGTAGTTATGACTTTCGGTATACAACTATTCCTGAGTCTATTTGTCCTAGATTTGATGCACCTATAGCGCCTTCCAGAGGGCAGCAGGTCGAACAGTCCAAACGCAGGATGGGAGCTGCCCTTGATGATATTCTTTGCCCTGCTAAGGCAGCGGGAGGTGTAAATATCCATCAGGGAGGGGATAGGGCAACCAGTGATCTTCTGTGCTGTCCTAGTCACCCTATGAAGCCTCTCCCTGTCTGCCATGGTGCAGCTGCCGTACCATGCTGTAATGCAGTATGTCAGCAGGCTCTCGATGGACGAGCGGTAGAAGGTCAGCAGCAGGTTAGAGTCCAGGTTGTGCTTCCTGAGAACCCTCAGGAAGTGCAACCGCTGCTGAGCATTCTTGATGACCGCTGTCGTGTTGTCTGTCCAGGAGATATCAGCAGAGATAAGGACGCCGAGAAACCGGAAGGTGTTGACCCTCTCCACACACTCGCCGTTGATATGTGGGAGGACTAAGTCGGTGCTGTGCCTCCTGAAGTCGACAATGAGCTCTTTTGTTTTCCTGGTGTTCAGAGCCAGATAGTTTTCTGAGCACCAGGTTGACAACTTCAGGACTTCCTCTCTGTAGGCTGCCTCGTCTCCCTTTGAAATGTCCGACTGCAGTAGTGTCGCCAGCAAATTTGACGATGCGGTTGTTGTTGTGGGCCGGACTACAGTCGTAGGTGTAGAGACAGTATAGGAGGAGGCTTAGCACACAGCCCTGTGGGGAGCCGGTACTCAACCTGCGAGTGGAGGAGAGGTGGGGGCCGAGTCTCACAGTCTGGGGCCTGTTGGTGAGGAAATCTTTTATCCAGGCACATGTGAGAGTGGGGAGGCCGAGAGTGACCAATTTATCAATGAGAATGTCCGGAATGATTGTGTTGAAAGCTGAGCTATAATCCACAAAGAGCATCCGGACGTAGCTCTGCCCCTGCTCCAGATGGCTCAGCACAGAGTGGAGAGCTACGGTAATGGCGTCTTCCAAGGAGAAGTGAGTTGCAATAGCCCAGTCGGGACTAGATGAAGGCATGGATGAGTCTTTCAGCAGCGGGAGGTGTGAGAGAGAGTCTGAGTTTGGCGATGTTGCGGAGATGAAAGAAGGAGGTTTTAATGACATGGCGGATGTGAGGCTCAAGGGAGAGGGTGGAATCAATGATCACGCCAAGGTTGCGGGCCTGGGGAGATGGGAAGACTGTGGTGCCGTCGATGGTGAGAGTGGGGTTATTGATTTTCCTGAGTGTGGCTTTGAAGCCTATGAGGAGGAATTCTGTCTTATCGCTGTTGAGTTTGTGGAAATTATAATAATAATAATAATAATAACCTTATTTGTTAAGCACCATAAAAAACAACCAAAGCTGACCAAAGTGCTGTACAGAAGAAAAAAAATAAGCAAAACATCATAAAACAGGCAGAATAACAGAACATACAGCTAACACGAGGCGCATAAATTACATACGAAAAATTCAACAATAAATTAAAAGACATAAAACACGAGTATGAACCACGCAGCAAAATCAAGCAAATAAAGTAAATAAATAAGTCGACTCCTTACTGGTCTACACAGGCCACGGAGAATAGATATGTATTCAGGAGTGACTTAAAAACAGCTAGAGAAGGGGCCTGTTTAACGTGTAGAGGCAATTCATTCCATAATCTCGGATCTGACACAGCAAAGGCACGGTCCCCTCTGAGCTTCCGCTTAGTTTTTGGCCCAATCAGGAGCAGCTGATCATCTGACCTGAGAGAGCGGGAGGGTGCATAAGGGTGAAGAAGCTGAGACAGGTAGGACGGGGCAAGACCATTTAGGGATTTAAAAGCAAATAAAATAATTTTAAAATGAATCCCATTCTGAACAGGCAGCCAGTGGAGAGAGGACAAAATGTGTGAAAAGTGATCATGTTTTCGTGTGCCAGTCAAGAGACGAACAGCTGCATTCTGTACCATCTGGAGACGGGCGATGGAGGACTGACTAACCCCCATACACAGTGCATTGCAGTAATCCAGCCGAGTGGTAACAAAGGCGTGGATTACCGTCTCAAAGTGCTGCCTCGACAGAATTAGCTTTATTTTGGCCAGCTGCCTCAGATGGAAAAAAAAACAGATTTAACAACAGCCCTTACCTGACAGTCAAATCTAAACTCAGGGTACACTTTAATCCCCAGGTTCGTGATGTTAGGTTTGAGATATGCAGACAAAGAGCCTAGATCAACAGGGTGGGGTGGGGAGGGGGGCAGAGGTGCCACCAAAGATCATTACCTCTGTCCTGTTATCATTAAATTAAGAAAAGTTCAGTGACATCCAGGCCTTTATGTCACTAAGACACTCAAGCAAGAGTCCGACGGAGTGTACATCCCCCTTTCCAAGAGGCACATAAATCTGACTGGCGTCAGCATAAAAGTGGAATGAAATCCCGTGCTTCCTAAGGAAGGAATCAAGTGGGAGCAAATAGAGAGAAAAGAGGAGTGGGCCAAGAACTGAGTCCTGTGGCACCCCGCACGAGAGAGGAGCAGAGGATGATACAGAGTCCCCAAGGCTGACACAGAAAGTTCGATCAGCCAGGTACGACCTGAACCACACCAATGCTATGCCCCTGATACCCACCCACTGCTCCAAACGGGAGATCAAAATTCCATGATCCACTGGGTCAAGGGCAGCTGACAAATCTAAAAGCACGAGGACAACACAGTCACCATGGTCAGTAGCTAAAACAATATCATTAAAAACTCTTAAAAGGGCCGATTCTGTGCTGTGCAGGGATTTTAAACCGCATTGCAAAACTTCCAAAATGTCATGTTCCTCCAAAAAGACAATCAATTGCCTGTGCACGATCCTCTCCAGGATTTTCGATAGAAAAGGCAGTTTGGAGATAGGCCTGAAATTCCCAAGAACTGCAGGATCAAGAGCAGGTTTTTTAATCAGGGGTTGTACTACTGCATGTTTAAAAAGTGCAGGAACAACACCCGAGGACAAACTGCTATTAATGACAGCAATAACAGATGGTCCTACAGTGGGCAATACCTCTTTAAACAACCGAGGAGGAACAGCATCATTCGGAGAACCTGCGGGCTTCGAACGACCAACAATCTCATTCAAAAAGAAAAGAGACACGGGCTTTAAACTGACCAATTACAGCTGAGCATGGAACAGAGATTGAGGGGTCATAAGCAGATGGTGGGATTAGAGCTCTAATCATAGCGACCTTATCAATAAAAAAGCGGAGGAAGTTCTCACACATAGCAGGGGACGCCTCCACACAGACAGCCTGCGGGGCATTAAGAACTGTGTTAATGGTGTTAAACAAAACACGAGGGCTGCGGCAGTCAGAGAGGATAATACCCGAGAAATGTTTCCTCTTAGCAGCTTTCACAACCTTCTGATAGTGACACCAACTCTCCCTCAACATTTGAAAAGACACCTGCAGTTTGTCTTTCTTCCACTTTCGCTCAGCTCTACGACACTCGCGCCTGACAGCACGAGTCGTGCCATTCATCCAGGGCTCAAATTTAGTTTTAGGCTGCCTGAACTTCAATGGAGCCACAGTGTCCAAAACAGTCTGGCAGGTGGAGTGAAACCAGGAACTAAGCTCCTCTTTATCACACACAGACTCAGGAAGGATGGAGTTCAGAGCGAAAGCTGCCGAGAACTGAACAGCAGTGGAAGGGTTAATAACACGACAGTGCCGAGCAGGAGCGCGAGGTCCAACTGTATTAGGTGCAATAGCAACCTCAAATAATACAGGCATATGGTCGGAAAACACGGAATCACAAATCTCTAGATTAGAAACGGGCAAACCCTATGATAGGACAAGATCGAACGTGTGGCCTTGCTCTTGTGTGGGTCCGGACACAGATTGGACAATACTAAATGAATCAATGAGGTTTAAAAAGTCCTTTGCCATAGGCTTTTCAGGGCAACACACGTGAACATTAATATCCCCTAATATAAGTACACGGTCATATTTAGGCATGATTTCAGCCGGGAAAACAGAAAAGTCATTTAAAAAGTCCTTATTATACTTTGGAGGCCGATAGACCAGAGCACACAACACTGTGTGAGAACCAACCAACTCAAACACACTTAATTCAAAGCTGGCAAAAGAGGATGATAGCAATAGCTGTTTACATTTAAAATGACTCTTACAGACAGTAGCTAGTCCTCCACCTCTGCCCGACGTCCGCGGGGAGTTAAGATCGCAGCAATCAAGGGGTAACAGTTCAGTGAAAGCGCTGGACTCACCAACACCCAGCCATGTCTCAGTCACACAGAGGAGATCTAATCCTCGGGACTCAAAGAAATCTTTCAAAATAAAAGTCTTGTTCGCTAGCGACCTAGCATTTACCAGGGCAATCTTGACAGGGACAGGCTGGTCCACGGCGTCCGATGTCAGGGGAGCCCGGCACAAGGGCCGCAATTTGAGGAGATTTAAACCACGCCTACGGGGTCGAAGAGAGGAGGGGCCACAAGGCAGGAGCAGTTCTTCCGGGCCAACGACAGGCAGCATGCAGCAGCGAACAGGGTCCAACGAGCGTCGAGGAACAACAAGCGTACGAAAGGCACCAATCCCAGTCCAGGAAGACGCAGGTAAACATGCCAGACATGCCTTCAGCCTCGCCAACCGACCGCTGCGTTTACCCCGGCGACGCTTACGCTTACGCCGAGGAAGTGGAGCTAGGACGAGGCAAAGGCGAGTCGGGGCCCTTGCCAGAAGAGGGGGTAAAGTACCGCGACCACCACCAGCCAAATCCACTGAACAAAGATCCAGCAGAGTTTGGCGATCATAGACCAGCAGAGAGTTGACATCCAGGGTAAGAAGGGAAACAATAATAAACAGCGCACACAACACCGGGAGCAACAGACGGCAGGCCACACACACCGGCGCCATCTTGTTCAAATTATGTTACATCCAGGTTTTTATAGCTGACAAACAGGAGTTGATATGGGAGGGGGGGGGGGGGGGGGGGGGGGGGGGTGGGGGGGATTTGGTGCCAAGGTAGATCTGGGTATCATCAGCGTAACAGTGGAAGTCCAGATTGAAGTGGCGGAGTATCTGACCAAGGTGGAGGATGTAGATGATGAAGAGGAGGGGGCCGAGTACGGAGCCTTCGGGAACGTATTGAGTGACTGTGGCTGTAGCAGAGATGTGGCTGTGGAGAGAGATGACGTGGGATCTGTTGGAAAGGTAGGTACGGAGCCAGCTGAGTGCAGAGCCTACAATGCCGCGGTCTTTGAGTCTGGTGAGCAGGATGTTATGGTTCACTGTATCGAAGGCCGCCCTCGGGTCGAGGAGGATGAGGATGTTGAGGGAACCAGCGTCAGCAGAGGTGAGGAGGTCGTTGAGGACTTTGAGGAGAGCAGTTGCTGTGCTATGGAGGGGGCGAAAGCCAGATTGGAGGGGCTCAAGTAGGTATATATGCAGGGAGGTGGGAATGAAGTTGCTACGCAACGATACGCTCCTAGGTTTTTGAAAGAAAGGGGAGGTTTGAGATTGGGCGGTAGTTAATGAGAGAGGAGGGATCAAGACCAGGTTTCTATAAGATTGGTGTAACAGAAGCAGTTTTGAAAGCGGAGGGGACAATTCCGTGGGACAATGTGGAGTTGAAGAGATTAGTGAGGTAGGGGCAGAGAACTTCAACAGGGGAGTGGGGAGAGGGTCGAGGGAGAAGGTAGTGGGTTTGGAAGAGCTGATGTGTTTGGAGATTTCAATAGGGGTGACCATGTCAAACTGGGAGAGGAAGCAGTGTGGATGAGGGCTAAGGAGGTCAGTGGATATGTTGAAAGGAGGGGCATTGGTAGGTGGTGGAGTAGATGCTGGGGAGTCGGGTACAGAAGATAAAGATTGATAGATGGTGCTGATTTTATCAGCGAAAAAGTGGAGTAATGAGTTGCAGATATCCGGAGTAGAGGAAGGGAGAGTGTTGGCTCGAGGCTTGAGGAGGTTGCCCACTCTGGAGAAGTGGGTTATGTGTTTTAGGCAGGGATCGGTGAATATGGAGGAGAGGCAGGCAGATATTGCAGCAATTAGATCATATTTGTAGTTAGTGAGGTGGAGTTTGTAAGCTTCAAGGTGGACTGTGAGAGATGATTTATTCGTAAGTCGTTCGAGTTGGCGACCAGTCTGCTTCAGTTTACGAAGTGCAGGTGTGTACCAGGGTAAAGATGTGTTGAACGTTACGGTTCTTGTTTCGAGGGGGGGCAAAGTGTTGAGGGAGGTAGACAAGGTGGAGTTGAGATGGTTTGTGAGATCATCGGGTGAGATGGGGGTTGAGTCCAGGGGGAGAGTGGTGGAGAGCAGGCCAGAGAGATGGTGGGGATCAATGCATTTTAGATTAAGGAAGATGATTTCTCGGATGAAGCTGGGGCGAGGTGTCAGAGAAGGGATGGTGAACAGTATAAGCTTATGATCAGAGAGGGGGAAGAGGCAAGGATGCAGGTCGAGTACCGGCTGATTTGTGGAGCAGACCTGGTCAAGGATGTGACCTTTGTCATGGGTGGGAAAGGTGACATGCTGAGTGAGAGATAAGTTGTCCAGTAAAAAGGCGAATTCAGATGCAAGCTTGCAGGTTGGGGAGTCCATGTGAATATTTAAGTCATCAAGTAGCAGCAGACGTGGGAAGAGGGATGAGGCAAGGGTGAGGATATTCAAATCTTATTCCACCAGGGCTGCAACTACATCGGCAGCTATGGAGTTGGATGTACCAATGAACCAAATCCTCGAGACAGCAGGATGGATCAGGGGGAAATGTTCCAACTATTCTACCACAAACCACTATTTAAACTGGAACTTGCAGAGCCAATTTTAAGTTCTGTAATAGAATTTCACCCCATAAATAGGGCTATAATTTGTTGTTAACAATTTATCATGGATTTCAATGTTGGATTCATGTCTAAACATGTTAACACAATTCCTCCCACAGTCAATTAAGGCAGATGTGATGCATGGACTCGTTTCCACGGCATGAAATCACCGAGCTTTGAAATCGTCACGTAGTCACTCACGTGACTCCAAAGTAAAATAGTAAGATTAAACGAGACGAACGAAGTTTGATCGTTATTTTATGAGGAGTACATAGAAACATAGAAACATAGAAAGTAGGTGCGAGAGCAGACCACCAGGTCCATCGAGCCCGCACCGCCATTCGCTCATGGCTGAACACTAAACAGACACACTTACCCACAAACAGTAGACACAAGACACAGAACACAAGACACTACCCTCCCCTTTATACCGCTATCACCCCTCTCCACCCCAAGAACCTCGTGATCTCCTGGGGGAGGCAAAAAAACGGATAAAAACCCAGGTCCAATTCTGGAAAAAAATCCGGGAAATTCCTCTCCGACCCCAATCTAGGCGATCGACACTTGTCCAGGAGATCACTCAGGTCTTACTATACTAACCATACCTAGGTTCATATCCCTGCCCTCTCCCCGTAGCCCCTTATCCCCTTGGCAGCTAAAAAAACATCTATTTTAGTCTTAAATATATTTAAAGTTTCTGCTTCCACTGCTCCCTGGGGCAGTGAATTCCATAAATTAACCACCCTCTGGGTGAAGAAGTTCTTCCTCATCTCAGTTTTAAAAGAGCCCCCCCTTATTCTGCAACTATGTCCCCTAGTTCTAGTTTCCCCGATCATTGGGAACATCCTCGGGGCATCCACCCGATCAAGGCCCCTCACGATCTTATATGTTTCAATGATTTCGCCTCTCATTCTTCTAAACTCCAAAGAGTATAGTTCCAGCCTACTTAACCTTTCCTCATATGTCAATCCCCTCATTGCAGGAATTAATCTTGTAAACCTTCGCTGCACTGCCTCCAGGGCTAGTACATCCTTTCTTAAGTATGGACCCCAGAACTGTACACAGTATTCCAAATGTGGTCTCACTAATACTGTGTACAGCTGCAGCAAGACCTCCGTGTTTTTATACTCAATCCCCCTAGCAATAAAGGCCAAAACTCCATTGGCCTTCCTGATTGCTTGCTGCACCTGCATACTAACTTTCAGTGATTCATGTACTAATACCCCTAGATCCCTTTGCGTTGCATTACAACGCAGCTCCTCCTCATTTAGAAAATAACTTGCCCTATCATTTTTTTTCCCAAAGTGAATGACTTCACATTTATTAGTATTAAATTTCATCTGCCAAGTTGTTGCCCACTCACCTAGCTTATCTATATCCTTTTGCAGACTCTTCCTATCCTCCTCATCCCCTACTTTTCCTCCCATTTTTGTATCGTACGCAAATTTTGATATATTACACTTGGTTCCCTCCTCCAAATCATTTATATAAATTGTGAACAACTGGGGTCCCAGCACCGACCCTTGCGGAACCCCGCTAGTTACCGGTTGCCATCCCGAGTATGAACCATTTATCCCCACTCTCTGCTTCCTATTTGTTAGCCAATCCTCTACCCATGCTAATATATTACCCCCAATCCCATAATTTCTTATTTTTAGCAATAGTCTCTTATGTGGCACCTTGTCAAAAGCCTTTTGGAAGTCCAAGTATACCACATCCACCGGTTCCCCTTTATCCACCCGGGTTGTTACTTCCTCAAAGAATTCGAGCAGATTCGTTAAACAGGACTTCCCCTTCACAAAACCATGCTGGTTCTGTCCGATGAAGTCATGTTTATCCAAGTGCCCCGTTAGTGTTTCTTTAATAATTGTCTCTAACATTTTACCCACCACCGATGTTAGACTAACCGGTCTATAGTTACCCGCCTTCTGTTTACTTCCTTTTTTAAATATAGGTGTTACATTGGCCATTTTCCAATCCACTGGGACCGTTCCTGCCTCCAGGGAGTTTTGGAAAATTATCACCAATGCATCCACAATCCCCACCGCTATCTCCCTCAAGACCCTTGGATGTAATCCATCAGGCCCAGGGGATTTATCCTCCTTCAGTCTCATTAATTTCCCTAATACCACCTCCTTGGTGATCTTAATAGTATTTAGCTCCTCCATTCCTACCGCCCCCTGTTTATCCAGCGTTGGAATATTTTTTGTGTCTTCTATGGTGAAGACTGATACAAAATACTCGTTTAATGCATTTGCCATTTCCATGTTCCCCACCAACAACTCTCCAGTCTCACCCTCCAATGGACCAAAGTTCACCTTAGCCACCCTTTTTCTTTTTATATAGCTATAAAAACTCTTACTATTAGTTTTTATGTTGTTCGCTAAATTCCTTTCATAGTCTATTTTCCCCGTCTTAATTAATCTCTTAGTTATTTTTTGCTGACCTTTAAATGCTTCCCAATCCTCTACCCTCCCACTATCTCTGGCTACCTTATATGCCCTTGCCTTCAGCCGAATACTATCCTTTATAGTTTTACTGAGCCATGGCTGACTGTTCTTACCCTTACCCCTTTTTTTCTTCATAGGAATAAATTTTTCTTGAAGGTTATACAGTATACCCTTAAACGTACACCACTGCTCATGTACCGTCTTATTCTTGAGTCTGCTATCCCAGTCAACTTTGATCAGCTCAGTCCTCATACCTTCATAATCCCCCTTATTTAGACTAAGCACCCTAGCCTGAGTTTCAACCTGCTCCCCTTCTATTTGAATATGGAATTCGACCATATTGTGGTCACTTGTTCCCAACGAGTCCCTAACTATGACATTTTTAATTAATCCTGCTTCATTACACAGGGCCAGATCCAAGATTGCCTCCCCCCTTGTCGGTTCTGTGACATACTGTTCTAGGAACCCGTCTCTAATACATTCTATAAACTCTTCCTCTAGTCTACCCTGCCCAGTTTGGTTTGCCCAATTAATATGAAAATTGAAGTCCCCCATGATTACAGCAGTTCCCTTTTTACATGCGTCAACTATTTGCAGATTTATGTTCTGACTAACAGCGTCACAGCTATTTGGAGGTCTATAAATTACACCCACTAGTGTTTTTTTCCCCTTATTATTCTCTATCTGTACCCAAGCTGTTTCACTATCCTGATCCTTCAACGCAATATCCTTCCTCTCTATTGCCGTTATTCCCTCCCTTATTAAAAGGGCCACCCCTCCTCCCTTTCTTTCCTGTCTATCTTTCCTAATTGTCGAGTACCCCTCTATATTTAACTCCCAGTCCTGATCCCCTTGCAGCCATGTCTCCGTAATGGCCACGATATCATAACTATATATACTTAATTGCACCGTTAATTCATTTATCTTATTACGAATACTCCGTGCATTTAGATAAAGCACTTTCAGATGATTTTTACTACCCTTCCTTTCCGTTTTTGCCCCTTTTACATCTAAAGCTTTATCTTCACACATTCTGTCTCCTGTCACATTTTGACTTTCCGCTTCCCCACTGATACCCTGCTCTATTTCCTCTACCCCTGCCGTTATTACCCCCCTTGATACCTCCCCCCCGCTACTTAGTTTAAAGACCTCTCTACTGCCCTAGTTATATGATTTGCCAGGACCCCAGTCCCAGCACCGTTCAGGTGAAGTCCGTCCTTACAGAACAGATCCCCCCTGTCCCAGTACTGGTGCCAGTGGCCCAAGAAACCAAACCCATTATTCCCACACCAGTCTTTGAGCCACGCATTTAGCTTTTTAATTTTACGTACCCTCGCCGATTTGGCCCGTGGCTCAGGTAGCAATCCGGAGATCAGTACCCTCGAGGTTCTGCTTTTTAATTTATTCCCTAACTGCTCAAACTCCTTCAACAGATCCTCCTTCCTCGTCCTTCCTATGTCATTGGTCCCCACATGGACCACGACTACTGGATCCTCCCCCTCCCTCTGCAAATTTCTCTCCAGCATCGCAGAGATATCCTTAACCCTAGCACCGGGTAGGCAACACAGCCTTCGGGACATGTTCTGCTGGCCGCAGAGAACCTTATCTACCCCCCGAATAATACTATCCCCTATCACTACGGCATTTCTTCTAACTCCCCCCTCTTGAATGGCCTCCTGATCCACGGTGCTGCAGCCAGGTTGCTCATCCCTCCCACAGCCCCTGATCCAGTCCTTACATTGAGTAAGAGCCTCGGTCATGCTCGTCAGGGACAAGGGCTGTGGCTCCTGCCGCATCCCCTCCTGGTTCCCCCTACCTGCCTCGCTTATGGCCACACCTTCCTTTCCTTGCTCACTGCCTACTGAATTAGTTAAACTGGTCGGTGTGACCATCCCCTGGCACAAAATATCCAGGTAATACTTCTCCTCCCTGATGTACCGCAGCGTATGAAGTTGGGTCTCCAGCTCATCAATGCGGAGCTGGAGTTCCTCTAGCCTCAAACACTTACTGCAGCTGTAGGGATCTTCTACATCAATGGTGTCGACAAATTCCCACATCTCGCAGTATTGGCACATCTCCTGACCGCCCATCTTATATAAGTAATTAACTGGTCCTATTTAAGAATCCCCTACTGTATTGATACACCCCTTATTTATATAATCCTACCTCCTATAAATGGGAAAGTACTCACCCCAGCCGTAAATTACCTACTGGTTTGGCTGTCTAGTGGTAATTCCGTCCGCTCTTCCTGTCTGGTCCACTGCTCCCTTGCAGTGCGTGGCAAACCTCTTTGCCTCTCCCAGAATCCTTAGCCTCTCAAGCGTATTGCGTGGTCTCCTCTCCGAAGACTCTCGAGCCAAAGACTCACACTTTTCTCACAGGGCACTTCCCTCACTAGGCCGCTCACTCACTGCCGCTCGCAAAGAGCTGTCCTGCTTAAATTGACTGATAAATTGCCTATTTACCAATTTACACAGCCAATTCCTCAGTTTTCAACTGGTTTCACCCCTCTCCTCACACTTGGGCTAGAGCCAATCAGTGGTATCTCTAGCTAATCTGTTGCTGCTGTTGCTCCTCCCAAATCTACAGCAGTACTGAGTACGTTGAGGAAATACGTGCCCTCCGCTCCCACCCTTGATTATATACTCAACTGGTATTTTTTTCTCTAATCTTACTATGTTCAGTCATTACAGTTATCTGTGATTTCACACCGCTGCTTTGAAAAATACACGCATGCGCCATGGCGGGGTTCTTCACGTATTCCCTCAACGTACGCCTCATAAAATAACGATCAAACTTCGTACTGGTATGTTCTCGTTTAATCTTACTATTTTATTCTGAAGGACGGTCAGATTGTCGGAGAACTGGGATGGGGAGTTGGAGATGAAGAGAGAAAGCGAGGGTTAACTGAAATTCGTGAAGTCTATATTCATGTCAATAGAAATATGAGGTAATGTTTCTTCCGATTTGCGTTGGGCCTCACTCTGCCAGTGATGTTGTCCAGAGACCCAGATATGCTACCTGGCCCGCTGAGTTACTCCTGCATGTTATGTATGGTGTAAACCAGTATCTGCAGTTCCTTCCTGCTCATAACATTTAGGATGCAACTATAGGATAGCGCATTTGGTTTTTGGCGCACAAAACTGGTCGCCGCTTTACAATGAGGTCGTGTTTCTCTCCTTGAACGAAGAGCTGAGAGCGATTGGATATACTTGATTAAATCTGACTGAAACGTCGGAGTACGATGGGTGACCATAACAACAGTCCCGACATTATCAGGGAAAGAGATAGGATCGACGGGGGAACAGCAGGTTATCAAAGATGATCAACCACGACCCTGTCGAACGGAAGAAGGTGGACGTGGGGCCAAAACGCTGCTGTAATATTCTGCTTGCCAATATAATTAATACAAAACAGTTGAACACTAAACTCAGAAGCGCTGGCTGAAAAGATGGCTTGCAAATCATTTGCTTTACCAATTTATTACTGGACCTACCTACAGGTCAATGTTATAACCTTATAATCCGAATTTAACTGGAACCATCCCGGTCCATGTTAAACCCGTGCTGCAAGACAACTTAACTACATCAGTCCACATACCCCATCCCTTGCTGGTTTGTATCGATTTGTTTATTTTATGATTTCGTTTGTTTGTTTTTTTTTGGTTACTTTTTGTCAGTCCTAACGCGATACCGTGAAAAACTTGGCGTGCGGGTTGAACGAATTGGAAACTGCGGGAGTAATGGTGGAGGTGGTGGGAGCAGATTTGTGGTGAAATAGTCGGTTAGATTCATAGAGTCATAGAGTGATATGGTGTGGGGAGAGTCCCTGCGGCCTAACCTGCCCACACCGGACAACATGGCCCATCGACACTCGTCCCACCTGCCGGCGCTTGGTCCATATCCTTCTAAACCTGTCCTATCCGTGTACCTGTCTAACTGTTTTTTAAATGTTGCGGTAGTCCATGACTCAACGATCTCCTCTGACCGCTTGTACCATACGCACACTATGTGTGAAAACGTTATTCCCATTAAATATTTTCCCCTTCACCGTAAACTTATCATTTTTGGTCTACGTTTCACCTACTCTTGGCTAGAAACTCTGCACAACGACCCGATCTATTCCTCTCATGATTGTATACAACACTATACGATCGCCGCCATCCTCGTACGTTGAACGGAATTGATTTCTCTAGCCTTCTCAACCTCAGACCCTCCAACCCTGGCAACATCCTTGTAAATCTTCTCACTCCAAAAAAACCCAATTTAACTGGGACCATCCCAGTCTATATTAAACCCGTGCTAAACCACCCCTGTTCATAAATCCTATCCCATGCTGGTTTAATTCAGTTCGGTCATTTTTGTCAGCCGTACCGAGAGACCGTGAACACCTTTGCGAGCTGGCTGAACGGATGGGCAACTGTGAGATTAAAGGTGGAGTTGGTGGGCGCGGTCTGGGGTTCATTTGTCGGTTTGTTCCACTATGTTGAAAAATTAAGACTAAGATACAAAACAGGCAGAGCAGGTGTTGGCAAATGTACAAAACAATCTGACGACAACCTCAAGAGATGTTTCAGAAATACCAGATAAACATAATTTTCCAGTCTGTGTAAAGTACCGGAATTAATGTGCAACTGGGAGAAATGTAATTGACAACACCTGGATATTGTGAGGTATAAATAAACCCGAGCGGCGACCTTGAGCAACTGGCAGTGAAGATCAACCTGGGACCATTGTCAGTACAGGCAGCATCTCTATGTCCCACTAACATCAGCGATGGGGACTAGTGCATTGGAGCGGGCATTAACACTTTTCAGATTCTTTATTTACTATAACTACATCATCACAGTCATCGGACTGCTCAGTAAGTCGTTTTAACTGCTTGTTATTTAACACCGTTGAGGAGTTCAATGTTTACAACTGTTGCTTCGGGTCAGGGGTTTGAAGCTTTGACCGGGGTTTGTCCATCTAATGTATCCAGCACTCAAACTCAACTCAACAGCAGGTCTCTGGTTTCATTTCAAGATGTTGCATATTTTTTATTGTGTCAGTAATTGTAAGTGAGAGTTATGCCCCCGTCGCACTATAAAGCCCTTGTCCCACTTAGGAAACCTGAACTGAAACGTCTGGAGACTTTGCGCCCCACCCAAGGTTTCCGTGCGTTTCCCGGAGGTTGCAGGTGGTTGCCGGAGGTTGCAGGTAGTGGAAACAGGTAGTCAGAATGACAAAACCTTCCGGAACCTCCAGGAACCGCACGGAAAATGTGGGTGGGGCGCAAAGTCTCCAGAAGTTTCCGTTCAGTTTCCTAAGTGGGACAGGGGCATAAGTGAGGCGGGTTGTCGGCACTTGATGCCGACGGGGAACTGAAGAGGATAGCTGATGGCAGGGGGAGATGAAACACTCGGCGCGGCTCAGAAAGGGTCGCAGTGCGCGGTCCCTATGTGGCTCCCGAGGTGATGTTTCGTAGAAAATGAGAGCTCGGTAAACGCAAATCTTCACCATTCGTTCCACTGAAAGCTAGAATTATAATCGATTGTTTTCCCATCATCCGAAGAATAATTAAATTGTTACACCAGCTTCCGCACTGATGCAGATCGGGATGACGGTCACTCCGTATCCATCATGTTATACTCCTGGAAGACACATAGATAGAATCAGCCACATAGGCGACGGTGGCGTTCAAGACGAGGGCTATACTGGACACGGCTACTCGATTTCACCCACATACAAACCAACCCCAACGTCTATGGACTCCCATAGGTTGCACGAAGGACTTCACGTGTTTCGTTGGAATCACTGGATTGCTTGTTTTGGTTTGTTATGTTTTCTATGTGTGTATAATGTTAAATTGCCGCTATGCTGCTGCATAATTTCATTGTTCCGTCGTAGATATATAAATGCAATTAATACTCTTGACAACTCCGCATTGCTCACATTCAATATCAGTGTGCATCGTTTTGCAGGCTTAATGAATACGAATTGCATTATTCCGCTATCGATACTTTTGACAATTTAACACGTTTCACAAATCCTCATTCACAATATATTGACCCGCCATACTCATCTATTCAGGATCTCAAGGTGAATGGGAATTTGTTTCAGATGGCTGTGATACCACACGACATCTAAAGGGGTCGCGCTTGCACCATGATCGCCAACATTGAGAACACCTTGCACCTGATGACCAGATTCAAAGGCTGACTGTGTTCATTTCCTCACAGGTAATTTTGTGGCGATCATCGTACTCGGACGGGGAAAGTGCGGACTGTCCCGGAGCATCACCTACTACCTGGTGGCGATGGCGGCAGCAGATCTATCGGCCGTCTTCTTCAACGTGTCGATATTTTACCTTTACGCTGCGATTTTTCAGGATATTCACACAGTTGCTTGCACCCTACAAAGAGTGATGGCCTATGTGTCCCTGGACTGGTCAGTCTGGTTAACTGTCGCTTTTACATTTGATCGCTATGTGGCCATTTGTTGCCAGGACTTTAAGACCAGATACTGCACGGTTCGAATCGCTACGGTGGCGATAGCAACAGTGTATGTGGTGAGTTTAATACGGAATATTCCCTACTATTTTGCATTTTATTCTTATTATATACACTTGCCAATTGATTGTATCGAAAAGCCGGAATACTTTTCCCACCCCGAGTGGCTTGCCTTCTCCTGGATTCACACCATTTTAACCCCTCTGCTTCCGTTTTTCGTTATTGTGTCCCTTAATATTCTGACGGTCAGATCGATCGTGGTGGCGAGCCGAGCCCGGAGTAAGCTCCGCGCTCACGTCAGTGGAGAGAAACAGGAGGACCCGGAGATGGAGAGTAGAAGGAAATCGATAATTTTACTCTTCTGTGTGTCCGGCAGTTTCATCCTCCTGTGGCTGACGGATGTGTGCTTCTTCATTTACACGCATATTGCCAACTTACACACAGTCCAAAGCTACGCTAACCCAAGGTACATGGCAATACATGCTGCGGACATGCTTAAAATTCTGAGTTCGTGCACGAACACGTTTATTTATGTGGTGACTCAGTCTAGGGTCAGAGCCGAACTAAAACATGCAATCATGTATCCCTTCACAATGTGTCTTAAACCTGTTAAAAAATAAAATACATTTAAGAATTGTGGATTTGTTAATGAAGTGGTAACGAGATAACCATAGTGGAAGCATCTATTAATATTTCAAATCATTACACACTAATGGTTCTGGAAATGTTGCAATGAGGTAGTCATGGTAACTGTTTCAAACCGCTGTCTCGGGGCTGAAACAATGGGAGCCGTTTGCCGCTGCAGGGAGTAAACTGGAATAAATGAGACCAGCTCTGAGTATGTATTGACCGTGCTCATCTGTAGGTGTCAGCGTAAAGGACGGAGCACCCCCCTGCAGACCGGTTGTGTCACGATCCTATAACCGTCCGTGCCATTTCATTAATTTATGTGTTGGAAGGAACAGCAGATTCTGGTTTATACCGAAGATGGACACAAAGAGTTGTAGTAACACAGAGGGCCGGCATCTCTGGAGAAAAAGAATAGGTGAGGTTTCGGGACGAAGTCCTCCTGCAGACTTAGTCAACGAGAAGGGAAACGAGAGATATAGAAAAAGTGAATGAAAGATATGCTAACAGTAACGTCGATAACTGAAACAGGGCATTGTTAGCTGCGGGCCCGGTGAGAACGATTCAAGAGGGGATGCATGAGTTACTGGAAGTTCGAGACATCCATTTTCATACCAGTGGGTTGTAAGCTTCCCAAGCCAAATATGAGGTTCTATTCCTCCAATTTGCGCTTCATCTCACTCTGAAACAAGGAGGAGGGCCAGGACAGAAAGGTCACGTGGATTTAAGTGTCATGTACCGCATGCAAATCATAATAATTGGACATTACATGCACACCTATCATACCACATTTTACTTGTGATGAGTTCACATACAGCTCTCTAGCAAAGCGCTCTGACCGCCAAAACTGTTGGAACTCCGCTTGCTTCACATTCCCATTTAACGCCCCTTCACATTCCCATCCTGAATGTTCTGTCCTTAATGTCATTGTTTGACACGCAAACTACGAGAGCAGCACTTCATATCTGCTTCAGTGGCGTACAACCTAACGGCACGAACTTTAAATTCGCGTCATGGAGTCATGCATCATGCAGTCATGCATCATGCAGTAATGCATCTTCGGGGCAATGATAGGCATAGCATGCTGGAGTAACTCGGCGGTACAGGCAGCATCTCTGTAGATATGTAATGTCGTTTCAGGTCGAGACTCATCCTCGGACCAACTCGTCCACGCAAACACGAAGGACATCTGAATTCGCCATATTTTCTCACGTTTGTCACATATCTCCCTCGACGTTTCCTCTACATATACAGTGTCTATACAAGGGTCTTTCCAATGCTTAGCACCTGCCTCCTCTTGCTCCTGTCGCAGAGTTTTCCATATATCCATCAACCGTTGAGAGAAAAATATGCCCCACAGTTTCCAGTACTCATCTTAAACCTATGGCTTCTGGCAGTGCAGATGCTGGTTTACACAACAGCACACATCGCTGGATAACATGAAGGTGACGTTCCAGGACATATTGAAGAAAGGTCACATGGATTTAAGTTTCATGTACTGCATGCAAATCATAATAATTGGACATTACATGCACACCTATCATACCACATTTTACATTGAGTGAAATCCAGGTTAGCCGGGAAGTGGTGTTGGGTAAATTGAATGGATTAAAGGCCGATAAATCCCCAGGGCCAGATAGGCTGCATCCCAGAGTACTTAAGGAAGTAGCTCGAGAAATAGAGGATGCATTAGTAATAATTTTTCAAAACTCTTTAGATCTGGAGTAGTTACTGAAGATTGGCGGGTAGAAAACGTAACCCCACTTTTTAAGAAGGGAGGGAGAGAGAAAATGGGGAATTACAGACCAGTTAGTCTAACATCGGTAGTGGGGGAACGGCTAGAGTCAGTTATTAAAGATGGGATAGCAGCACATTTGGAAAGTGGTGAAATCATTGGACAAAGTCAGCATGGATTTACGAAAGGTAAATCATGTCTGACGAATCTTATAGAATTTTTCGAGCATGTAACTAGTAGCGTGGATAGGGGAGAACCAGTGGATGTGGTGTATCTGGACTTCCAGAAGGCTTTCGACAAGGTCCCACATAAGAGATTAGTATACAAACTTAAAGCACAAGGCATTGGGGGTTCAGTATTGATGTGGATAAAGAACTGGCTGGCAAACAGGAAGCAAAGAGTAGGAGAAAACTGGTCCTTTTCACAATGGCAGGCAGTGACTTGTGGGGTACCGCAAGGCTCAGTGCTGGGACCCCAGCTATTTACAATATATATTAATGATCTGGATGAGGGAATTGAAGGCAATATCTCCACGTTTGCGGATGACACTAAGCTGGGGGGCAGTGTTAGCTGTGAGGTGGATGCGAGGAGACTGCAAGGTGACTTGGATAGGCTGGGTGAGTGGGCAAATGTTTGGCAGATGCAGTATAATGTGGATAAATGTGAGGTTATCCATTTTGGTGGCAAAAACGGGAAAGCAGACTGTTATCTGAATGGTGGCCGATTGGGAAAGGGGGAGATGCAGCGAGACCTGGGTGTCATGGTACACCAGTCATTGAAGTTAGGCATGCAGGTGCAGCAGGCAGTAAAGAAAGCGAATGGTATGTTAGCTTTCATTGCAAAAGGATTTGAGTATAGGAGCAGGGAGGTTCTACTGCAGTTGTACAGGGTCTTGGTGAGACCACACCTGGAGTATTGCGTACAGTTTTGGTCTCCAAATCTGAGGAAGGACATTATTGCCATAGAGGGAGTGCAGAGAAGGTTCACCAGACTGATTCCTGGGATGTCAGGACTGTCTTATGAAGAAAGACTGGATAGACTTGGTTTATACTCTCTAGAATTTAGGAGATTGAGAGGGGATCTTATAGAAACTTACAACATTCTTAAGGGGTTGGACAGGCTAGATGCAGGAAGATTGTTCCCGATGTTAGGGAAGTCCAGGACAAGGGGTCACAGCTTAAGGATAAGGGGGGGAAATCCTTTAAAACCGAGATGAGAACTTTTTTCACACAGAGAGTGGTGAATCTCTGGAACTCTCTGCCACAGAGGGTAGTTGAGGCCAGTTCATTGGCTATATTTAAGAGGGAGTTAGATGTGGCCCTTGTGGCTAAGGGGATCAGGGGGTATGGAGAGAAGGCAGGTACGGGATACTGCGTTGGATGATCAGGCATGATCATATTGAATGGCGGTGCAGGCTCGAAGGGCCGAATGGCCCACTCCTGCACCTAATTGCTATGTTTCTATGTTTCTATGTTTCTACATGTGATGAGTTCACACACAGCTCTCTAGCAATGCGCTCTGACCGCCAAAACCGTTGGATCTCCGCTTGCTTCACATTCCCATTTAACGCCCCTTCACATTCCCATCCTGAATGTTCTGTCCTTAATGTCATTGTTTGACACGCAAACTAGAGAGCAGCACTTCATATCTGCTTCAGTGGCGTACAACCTAACGGCATGAACTTTAAATTCGCGTAATGGAGTCATGCATCATGCAGTCATGCATCATGCAGTAATGCATCTTAGGGGCAATGATAGACATATCATGCTGGAGTAACTCAGCGGTACAGGCAGCATCTCTGTAGAGATGTAATGTCGTTTCGGGTCGAGACTCATCCTCGGACCAACTCGTCCACGTAATCAAGAAGGACATCTGATTTCGCCATATTTTCTCACGTTTGTCACATATCTCCCTCGACGTTTCCTCTACATATACAGTGTCTATACAAGGGTCTTTCCAATGCTTAGCACCGGCCTCCTCTTGCTCCTGTCGCAGAGTTTTCCATATATCCATCAACCGTTGAGAGAAAAATATGCCCCACAGTTTCCAGTACTCATCTTAAACCTATGTCTGCTTGCAGTGCAGATGCTGGTTTACACAACAGGACACATCGCTGGATAACATGAAGGTGACGTTTCAGGACATATTGAAGAAAGGTCCCATCGATGCCACGGCACTGGGCGTGTAATCGCTGGAATTTAGGATGAGTGGGTCATCATTGAAACGTTTCGAATAGTGAAAGGCCTGGATGGTGTGGATATGGACTGGATATTTCCATTAGTGGTATATTATAGGAACAGAAGCCACAGTCTCAGAATACATGGACGTGCCTTTAGAAAGATAACGAGGAGAAATATATTTATTCAGGGGTTGAAGAATCAGTGGAATTCATTGCCACAGATGGCTGAAGATGGCTGTAGGTGGCTATAGATGGTGCCCTGGTATTATTCCACGTCTCAAAGACGTGTCGGTTTGTGGGTGAATTGGCTTCGGTAAAATTGTAAATTGTCTATCGTTTGTCGGATAGTGTTAGTGTACGGGGAGTTTATTGATCGGCACGGACTCGAAGGTCCAATAGGCCTATTTCCATGCGCTTTTCGAAACGGCATCTACGTCTTTTTTCCAGAGATGCTGCCTGACCCGCTGAGGTACTCCAACACTTTGTGTCTATCTTCACCTTAATCCTATGTGCTCTGGTTCTTGATTACCGTATTTTGGGTAAAATTCTGAATATTCATCCTATCTATTCCCTTCCCATTTTATACGCCTCTATCAGATCAGTCTTTACCCTTTTGCGTCTCAAGAATAAAGTCCGAGCCTGCCCAAATATTTATCATATGTCAAGCCCTCATGTCATCGAAACATGCTGGTCGATTCTCGCTGCACCAATTCCGGCATAACACCGTCCTTCCAGACGCAGGGTGACCAAAGCTAAGCAAATATATTACAAGTGTGGATTCGCCATCTCGTATCAGTTGATGACAACTATTCCGCAGACTGCTGAGTAATTCGAGCATTTGATTTTAAAAAGTAAATGCTGGAATTATGCCAAGCAAAGGGAAGCGGAGTTAATGTTTCAAACAAAGGGTAGATGAAGCACTGTCATATCTCCGTCAACCACCACTCCTAGAAGAAGTTCCAGACACTCACACTCTGCCTCAGGGCGGTGAAGGTCAGTTATCTGGATACTTTCAAGAGAGATATAGAGAGGGCAATTAGAGATAGCGGAGTCAGGTGACATGGGGGGAAGGCTGGAACTGATTGGGGATGATAAGCCATGATCACATTGAATGGCGGTGCTGGCTCGAAGGGCCGAATAACCATTTTTTTTAAGCTATTATCAAGTGTCTTTAGTACCATCCTACTGAATTAAGAGTAGTTATGACTTTCGGAAAACAACTATGCCAGAGTCTATTTGTCCTAGATTTGATGCACCTATAGCGCCTTCCAGAGGGCAGCAGGTCGAACAGTCAAAACGCAGGATGGGAGCTGCCCTTGATGATATTATTTGCCCTGCTAAGGCAGAGGGAGGTGTAAATATCCATCAGGGAGGGGATAGGGCAACCAATGATCTTCTGTGCTGTCCAATTCACCCTATGAAGCCTCTCCCTGTCTGCCATGGTGCAGCTGCCGTACCATGCTGTAATGCAGTATGTCAGCAGGCTCTCGATGGACGAGCGGTAGAAGGTCAGCAGCAGGTTAGAGTCCACGTTGTGCTTCCTGAGAACCCTCAGGAAGTGCAACCGCCGCTGAGCATTCTTGACGACCGCTGTCGTGTTGTCTGTCCAGGAGATATCAGCAGAGATGAGGACGCCGAGAAACCGGAAGGTGTTGACCCTCTCCACACACTCGCCGTTGATATGTGGGAGGACTAAGTCGGTGCTGTGCCTCCTGAAGTCGACCATGAGCTATTTTGTTTTCCTGGTGTTCAGAGCCAGATTGTTTTCTGAGCACCAGGTTGTCAACTTCAGGACTTCCTCTCTGTAGGCTGCCTCGTCTCCCTTTGAAATGTCCGACTGCAGTAGTGTCGTCAGCAAATTTGACGATGCGGTTGTTGTTGTGGGCCGGACTACAGTCGTAGGTGTAGAGACAGTATAGGAGGAGGCTTAGCACACAGCCCTGTGGGGAGCCGGTACTCAACCTGCGAGTGGCGGAGAGGTGGGGGCTGAGTCTCACAGTCTGGGGCATGTTGGTGAGGAAATCGTTTATCCAGACACATGTGAGAGTGGGGAGGCCGAGAGTGACCAATTTATCAATGAGAATGTCCGGAATGATT
>NW_026575449.1:0-48105 GCF_028641065.1 Leucoraja erinaceus
ATAGAGCGCATCATTGAATCCTTGACAGCATCTTTTAAACTCACGGGAGACCCCAGCCCCATGCCCCCTCACTTATAATACACAGCGGGCCCTGGCAGCTTCTCCCCACATTCTAGTAACATACGTACCTGCTGGGGCCTTTGTTTTCCTGCACTTCGTATTAAAATCTAGCATCTATAGTGTTTGCCCACACTCCCTTCACCACGTTATCCCATTTCCAACTCACTCAAACACCAGCTGTCCTGTTCAAACTCGCTTTAAGACACCAGCATCCTGTCCTACCACTAGCAACTAACACTACTATTCACACACTCGACTATAAACACTAGTGTTCCATTCCCACAATCGATTCCTAACACACGCAGTGTCTCATTCCCACATGACTTTTGTTTGCCATGTCTAAACACACCAGATTTCGAATTCTCACATCACGTGCTCCGACACACATGTCTGCCGCTCCCTCTGGTACATCTCAGAAGCCAGCCCATTAGTTTGCCTACACTTGCCTTTCACATACAGTGTTATTTCCAGGCGGTGACCTCCCTCTAACCACATAGTGTTCCTGGTCACTCACTCACTCACTCCAACAAACCGGTAGTCCCAGCACACGCTCACTCTAACACACTAAGTTGCTCCCATACTCCCACAGTGCTCCCTCTCACACACCAGGTAAGAGTTCCTCTACGCTCCTCTCTCACATGCTGGCGGACATTGGATCCTGTGCCTTCTCATTCAAAAACATCGGCTCACCCTCGGGGTCCCGCCTCTACACCCTTCTGAATATTCAGTACTATACCACTCACCGAGAAAATACCTAGTTCCCACGTGAACTTTTACCCCAGGAAACATTGCACCTGGCGTTTGGATTCTCTTTCCCCACGCTCCTTTGGAACTTACTAGATCTAGTGTTTAGACTGCCGATTAATATATGATCCTCCTATGCCTGATGCTGACATCTATTAAAAAAAAAAAAATGTGTTATCATGTTGCAAGGTGCGCTATTAATCTGAAGTTAAAACATACTATACACTGGCGCAATATGCCAGTCTCAACAAACCCTTTCCCACATTATATCACAGCTGCAGTTTAGCATGAATCTGCCGTTTAATTTAAATTGAGCTGATGACATTTCTCCTTGTTTACTGTAAATGATTCTTAAGCGCTCATTAATATGCCTACTGTGCATGTAATTTGCTTAATCTGAGAGTACTTAGCGTAAGCCCAGGCAAACGCACACCACAGATGCAGGCGACAGTTTCTTCACAGCTGGTTCAGCGCACTGAACCATCACTACACAATGGAGAGAAGCCCCTAAGCTACCACTACCTCAATGCGAGACCCTCAGCCTATGCTGAAGCCAAACTTTAGATAGCACACAAAAAGGATGGAGTAACATCAGTGGGGCAGGCAGCAATATCTGAACGTATAATACTCCGTACAGACAGCCCATCCAGAGTCAGGATGGAACTTGGGTCTCTGCGCCCGCTGTAGGCAGCAACTCATGACCAGCTGAGCACCACAGCTATGCCGCCCCAATTTTTTTCCTTTCTTCTCTTCAGGAGAGGGCGTAGAGTATTTCTCTTGTGTACAGGTATCCAATCAGGACCAACAGATAATACTTGAAATGCCCAACACACGTTAAGAGGGCAGTCGCCATGGGATAATGATGCTGATTAAGAACCATTGATTCAATGCATTATTTTTTTTTTTTTTTACCCGACAATATCGAAGATACGCATCCTTATAAAGGCAGCGATTTACAACACAAATAGTTCTGTATGCTGCTCACTCTCTGGCGAAAGGAAATGAATAAAAGTGGCAAAAAAAGATTCATTCCATCTGGTCACATCCTCGCCCCAGCAGGAAAATACTGGGCCCCTAACTTTAGAGCCACTCAATAGTTACTCGTGAAGAATGTGACATCCATCCAGAGCCCTGCAACATGCAGAAGAGTATATCTTGAAAAAATGTAACACGGGAATAAAGACCAAGTTTCTTTTGTACATGCCCTGCGAGCTGATGCTGAATGTGTCAAGTGTAATGTCCCTCAGCTGAGGCAAACAGCCAGATGTTTGCATAATGTAAGTCATGCAAAAATAGGAGACGTCAAAATGCTAGAACAAGAAACTGAGTAATACACAAAAGGACACAGAGTCTTTTTTTTTTTTTTTTTTTTTTTTTTTTTTTTTTTGTTTTTTTTTTTTTTTAGAGATGAACTATTGCCCAGTCAGGAACCCAGACCAGGTTTCTAAATTACATTGCACTGCACGATAGAAAAAATTAACATGCGGCCTTACGTATCGAAACAGCGTTAAAATTGTGACGCGTGATTATTCAGGAATATAGTACATATTACTTTTCTCGTGGACAAGCCAATGGGAAGCAAACCTGTTTAAGTTGCAGACCATCCTCATCACGTTCATGTGCGCCGTGGTAAAGCGTATGCCATATTAATGATGTAGATGGGCATTATAGGACCATCATCACATGTGCTCGTTCTTTACGGGAAACCACGACCAACAGGAAAACTATATCTCATTGTGAGTGCTGAAGGGCCAGATCCTGACGCCGGGGGGGGGGTACTTGCGCGAATAAATTGGTTCGCTATGACTTAATTCTTTGTTTTAATTTTTAGTTTTGCTTTTTGAGTGTAGATTCTCGTGATACAGTAGGTCAGGAGTTGTGAGAATGTGCCAAAATGCTGTGATCTCTCAGCGCTCAATGCACGGGAGATGTGCGCAGTCCTGTTTCACATGTTGCACATGAATATTATATATATATATACTATACATACCCACACACACACACCACACAACACACACACACACACACACACACACACCACACACACACAACACACAAAACCACAACACACACACACACAATTACACATATGTATGCCACACATAAAAAAAACAAACAAATAATAGCTGCATTTAAATAACAATAATAGTCTTTGGAGTTACCAGAACATATTGGAGGTTATTGTCCGCAGGGCCCCGCAGTCGTACCATTGTGGTTAAGGAATGGCCCTGGCATGAGGATCAGGAAAAGGCCCCAGATGCCCAGCAGTCAGAAGCTCTGTTTAAATGAATCATGCGCCAAAACACACAGAACTGCCCACAAGCCAAGACCCGGGAAACCCCAGTGGGCGAACAAGTTGTCCCTGATCCATCAAGAGGCGAGGGGATGAACCCATGAGGATATGCCGCCTACCCTCAGGGCTACTGCCACATTATAGTGTTTAATAAGCCTAATCGCTGGTCAGCGGAATCCTGAGACCTGGACATATACAATTTTACAGGCCGCCCTGGTTCGCACCCTTCTTCGCCGATTAGTAGGCGCGATGAGGCAGGCCAACCAGATGACATGACGTGGTGGGTGGCCCAGGGTGGATGTGATGCGCCAGTCTCTGATGTCAGATAGCTGGCTGACTTTTGGAGCCGTAACGAGCTGGTGCATGAAGACTGGCTACGGTGCGCTCACATACAAGTTTTGCAAGTCTTCTTTGCCGTTATGGTTTCTGAAACAACATGCCAGCCCAAACATTTTGAGAAACATGAATTTTTATCAGCCTGCTTAATTAATGCATCATATGAAATATATTTAAACTGCTTGCAAGGGCGGGTGAGCAAGGCAGAATAAGAGAAAGTGTCGTAGTATACAGATGCCCCGCTGCGCACCAAGCTCACGCAGCCAAGCAGGAGCCATAGGTGAAACGTAGAACACTTCGCATCACTTCCATGTTGTGCTCCAAGCTATTAGATTTCAGATGTGCATTAGCCCAACATTTTATTTCAAAAAGAAATTGCCAAAGATAGCCTCTTATTCTACTGACTTTCGGAACCCTGCGCCGCCTACGAAGTGTGACGTTTAGCCGGACATTTAGAAGAAATAGTTGAAGAGCACTGAAGTTTTCACTGCAACCATTAAGTATTTCTCGACTTAAAGAATGTGTTCTTACTGTTATTTAACGGCTAGCATTTTAATATGCTTTATACAGTAATCAATATTCCACCCACTTTTCTAAATGCTGCAATCAGACTTTCAAATGCTTACATAGGAGCAAAATGAGATGTGAGCTAAAGAAAGGCTAGTCGCCACCCCTCTACCCCGGGGAAAAGCTCTCTATCTCCCACTTTCCTTTTTAAAAAACTTTTTTCCTTCACCCTCTCTCTTCTGTCTCTCATCTCTCTTCCCCCCCGCCGCTCCGATCTCCATCTCTCTCAAGCAACCCCTCTCTCCCCCTAGTCAGCATTAGGCCCAGCCCTCCCCCCTACTCCTTCCCCACCTCTCTCTTCCGCCTCTATATAACAACCAGTTATGGTACAATTACAGCACGGGCAAACAGCAGCCATCCTCGCGAACCCTACAATGTCCATGCCCGCAACAAGATTTTTTATCCCTTAGTCCCACCTGCCTAGCAATCGGTACCATAACCCTCCATTACCTTCTCACCACTAATGCCTAATCAAAGTTATTTTTAAATCGATACCAAGGAAACTTGCCTCCACCACTATCCTGACGGTTTTTTTTTCTAGCGTTCTGCGAGCATTTCCACACCGCACACACTCCTATGACGGTAAATAGAAGTTCCCCCTCATTTACCCTAAATATCATGGCCCTATAATTCTTGAAGTCGAGTGTACGCAGTCAGATATTGTTTGAATGCTCTCCCTATCTCAAATTTGTCTCGCTCCCCACCTCATATGCAATCGACCCTCGTCTCATCTCAACTCTCTCCGACTAGTGCACCCCGCCTCTCTCCCCACCCCCCCATGGTCCTCTCCCCCCTCTTTATACACCCGACTCTCTCTCTCTCCTCCAGCCCCCCCCCCTCTCTCCTCTCTCCCCCTCCCCCTACTTCCCCCGCATCTTTCTCTGCTCGCGCTCCATCTCTAAGCGGTCTATCTGCCCCTCTCTCTCTAGTATTGCACCCCCTTCACTTCTCCTCTGCCCTGGACGCTGTTCTTGATATTAGTGTGTCGAATTAAAAATATTACGCCCAATTTTTTTTTTACTTCTGAAATGATTCTTTTTTTTTACTACGCGAAAAAAAACAGGTCGGTGTGCTGACAGCAAACCATTGCACCACCCCCCCACGACCCCCCCCCCCCCCCCACCCCCCCCCCCCCCCATCGTAAAGGTCATGAGGACTTATTGTAGTGAATGTTTTCCGAAATTGACATTTTTTTGGAAATATGAATGTATGTAGGCATATTATTTAACTTCCTTTATCTGATTATACTATACACGTAAATGGTTCAATTGTAATCACGTATGTCTTTCTGCCTGCGTTGTAAGAAGCGAACTGCTAGATGCTGGCGAGAAAATTGAAGCGTTCTGAATGAATGGAAACATATAGAAACATAGAAAATCAGCGGCCGTGACAGGAGTAGAGCCTTCAGCCTTTGACCTGAACCGCATTCAATATGCATCATGGCTGCATCATCCCAACTCAGTATCCTGTACCTGCCTTCATCACTCCATACCCCACTGATCCCTTAGCCAACAAGCGGCCAAATAACTGCACTCCTTCTTAAAATATATGCAATGAACTGGCCTCAAATAGCCTCTCTGATCAGAAGAGATTTAGCGAGACAGAGTTACAACACTCTCGTAGATGAAAAAGGTTCTTCTCATCTCGACTCCTAAAAGATTTCCCCCTTTATCCCTGTAAACTGATGACCCCCATTGTTCTGGAAGAAGGTCTCAACCGCGAAAGGTCACCTATATCCTTTCTCCAGATGAATGCCGGCCGTGCTCCACGCCCTTACTCCAATTGAAGAGGTCACTCTGAAGAATGGTTTGCGCCCCGAGAACCGTTGCCTATTTCCTTCGCTCCATAGCAAGGCCTTGTGGCCCATGCACCGCCCGCCTGAGTTTCTCCCAAGCACTTTGTCTACACCTTCGTCTTTCTGCCCTACTGACTGACGTTCTTATCACGCATAATCAAACACTATTCACTCGTGTACCTCATTACTACGGTAGACAATCAACTAAACAGAACTTAATGGCGCGCACAGTGGCGCAGCTCGGTAGAGCCGCCCCTGCTCTCAGTGCAGGATAAGATCAAGGAGGCTGAGATCCTGACTCGGGCATTGTGCTAAGCTAATGGACTTTAAGATCTGACTACTGAGGTTTTAAAGGAAGTGAATAGTAGGAAACAGGCCCCGCCAGGAATGATGCAGTCCGATCCCATCAATAATCTTTCGCGGCTCTAGCCAAGATGGTTCCATGATTAATTATTACAGTACTAGTCACACCATCTGTCTCTATTACCTTGTTACTGACTATGCTTTATGCCTCCTTGTGACCTTCCCCTCAGCCTAACATGGGAAATATGTCTTCATTGCGATCATCACGCTCGGATTTGATATCAGTGGTTTCCACATCTTACCTTCATATCGCTTAAAACACCCTCTTCCATGATCTCAGTATTGAAACATAGAAACATACAAAATAGAGCGAAGGAGGTAGGCCATTTCAGCCCTTCGAGCTAGCCAACGCCATTCAATATGTCATGGAGGGGACTGATCATCCAAGTCAGGATATCCTGTACCTTGCCATCTCTCCATACCCTGATCCCATTTAGCCACAAGGCAATATGCACCTCCTTCTTAATAGATGTGCCAATGCAAATGCCTCACTACCTTCTGCCGTCCAGATTTTTGAATTCAGAGCATTCACCATCTGCTGCTGTGCAAAAAAGTTTTCCGCATCTCAGCGTCCTAAAGATTTGCCCCCTGACCCTGTAAACTGCCTGACCCCCTTGACTTTTTTTTCTAATTCTGAAGAAGGGTCTCAACCATGGTTTATCCGATAAGGACACCTATTCCTTTATCTCAGAGGATGCTGCCTGTCCACTCCCCTTTACTCCTAGCTTTTGTGGTTACCTTTGGTTATAAATCCAACCCTTGAGCAGCGGCTGTCTCTCACACAGTCGTTGTTAGTCACATATTTCTCTAAGAGGGAATGCCTAACTCATCCCCTGCATTTACTTAGAGGAAGATAATAATAGGCTTTCACTTGTCGACTTTCCGCAAGTGACATTTGCTAGGCCGTATCTATTCACTAAACCATATCATGTATCCATACACCGGTAAATGGCTCGATCTTATTTTCTCAACAAGGCAACTGCACGAGATTAGAAGCTTGTTCGTGTTTTTTTTGTTTTTCTTTAGGGGCAGAAGCCTCTGAACAAACTTTTCTCGGCCTACTGCGTTACAATGGTAGTCTGTCTGTGTAGGACGTGTTTTCGCGCCTGTGCTGCGTGGTGGTAGCCGCGAAAAGTTGGTGGAACGAGACAGGCCGCAATGCTGAACTCACGCGACTTTCCTTCACGCCATGCCGCTCGATTGTAATCATAGTAATTGCCTTTCTCGCTGACTCCATGCGATAGCACGCAACCAAACGGCTTTTCACTGCTACCTCAAGTACACCTGACAATAAATAAAACGAAGACTGACTAAACTGAACTGAACTTCGCTAATAGAATTAGAGATTGAGCGGGGATCTTATAGAAACTTACAAAATTCCTAAGGGGTTGGACAGCCTAAGATGCAGGCCAAGATTGTTCCCGATGTTGGAGCCGTGAATCCAGAAACAAGCGCGGTCACAGTTTAAAGGACAAAGGGAGATCTTTCCAGACTGAGCGATGCAGGAAAAACACATTTCTTCACACTATGAGAGTGCCGACTTGAGTATAGTAGGACTCTCTGCGCAACAGAGTAGCTAGTGAGGCCAGTCATTGGTTATATTAAGAGGAGATGCTTAGATGTGGTCCTTAGTGGCTAAACGGTGCATCAGGGGGCGTGTTCATGCGAGAGAAGGCAGGGTAAGAGGCTACTGAGTTGGTATGATCAGCACTATGATCATAGTATGATGAGTGTGCATGCAGGCCGAAGCGGCCGATATGGAATAACTCCTGACCACACCTAATTTTCTATGTTTCTGATGCAACAGAAAAGCAGTGCTATTCCTCGTAGTCTCCTGAGTCGTATCTATCCTTCTCGTCAACCGAACCCTCTTCTCAGAAACCGTGCTGAATAAAATCGGATTAATATGGAAAGTGTATTTGCTAATGGCAAGAGAAGACCCGTTAATAATACAGGAATCTAGTGAGAATCCACTTAATAGATTTAGTTTAGTTTAGCAGATACAAGTGACGGGAGGGCTAAGCAGCGACCATTCAGCCCCACCGATCGCTCTGACAGCTAATATCCGACGAACAGTGCAATCCCAGCACATTGTGAACAGTACCCCCGCCGCACACTAAGCGCGCGCCAATTTTACATTTTGTACCATCGCCCATGTAACATACAAACCTGTAGTTACAAAGCGCAGGATGCTACAGAAAACACCCACGGAGTAGCAAGAGGTAGAGGGGGCACATGTCATGCACAATCCCCGATGACTCGCGCTGGCTTTCTACGAGATCTTACCGGTTTCCTCCAACACTCCAAAGACGTAACCAGCCCGTATGTAAGAGCACTTTCAATCGCGGACATGCGTGCGCGGTTCGTCGTCAGAATTGTACCCACGTTGTACTGTGTAGGACAGTGTTCGTGTGCGGTTATACCGCGTTAATAGGTGCTGAATTGCCTGGAATTCGGAGCGTCTCGGTGGCAACGAAGCGGCCTGCTTTCTGCCCCCTGGCCTGTATCTCTAAACTAATAGTTAAACAAGCACCCTGAGTAAGGATTGAACCTGGGTCACTGCAAGCCCAGGTAACGGACAGTAAGTATTACTACCGCTGCGCCAACCGCGGCCCACAATTTGGTTTGAGAATCTCCAGATAATGCTTCATCCCCCTCCACACTTGCACGAAATATACAACCCATGTTTTTTTTTTTGCGGTACCGTTTTCGTACGGGCTAGGCTGAAATGAACCTTAAACTTCTGCATATCAGAGGCAAGTGTGATATCCAATCGGCCACAAGCTGACACTGCTTCTTAGCGTAAGTGGTCAAAAATGCTTTGGTGTTTATACGTCCAGAAATAAGAAAAAACCCATTGGCATTTACTGCCATACATTAGGCATCAGGAAATTGCAGCAGGATCAGTTGCCGGTATTAGTCACAAGCCAGCATAATACGCTGCCTGAGAATATTTGCATATAACTGTACTCTGACACATCATAGATGCTTATTTTTACAATAGCCTGAGCAATTCATCTTGTATGTAATCCAGTTTGCGTGTCCACGCGCCACGGCATTGCATTGCAGCCATTTAACTCCCACTGTCTACAAGACAGGCAAGCGTTGAAGGAATTCATAGAGACCATTGCCCAAGAGTCCCTTTTTAGTCCATTAACAAAACCCATTTATCCAATAATCAGACCACTAGGAATATGGTGATCACTATAATCACTGGTGTGCGATGTTTGAGAGCAATGTTGTTATATTTCTCGTTGTTAAGTGCATACTGCTCCTGCTAACAAAACAGAAGGACGGGGGACCCTAAGTGCGACGCAGCTGCGTAGCGCTGCCTGCCTCCAAAGATCCAAGAGACACAGGTAATCGCATCCCGACCTCCGGGGAACAGTACTTTTATGCGAGCGTTCACGTTCTACTTGTAGAACACCGCCAGTGGGTTTCCTATCGGTTCTCAAGTATTCCTACCACCTAATCCCAACAGACGTTGGCCGGTTTCGTAGGTTACTTGCGCCGCGCTAAATGGCACCCTAGTCGGCTGGAGAGATGGAATCGCATGGCAGGCGCCATAACATAGACACTAGCGTACAAGTGCTCGACCAGTGACCAGTGGCCAGTCCTGCTTGGACAGTGAGGCGGTGCCCCGAGAGCCTGTTTCCATTGCCTGCTTATCTACTAACCTAACATCGGATTACCGATTGTCCGCAGCGCACCAGCAATCCCTGTCATTAACACTATCCTACACACAATGTCCATTGATACCAGAATCAATCAACCTACAAACCTGACTACGTCTTTGCGACGTGCTGCGGAGGAAATCCGAAGATATTGAGAGGCAAAATCCCATGCCAAGGTCATGTGGAGCGATAGGGCTACAAACATCCAAGCAGACAGCACCCACTAGTCAGATCAGACCGCGTTCTTTTTGTCCTGGCAGCTTGCTAAGGATTAGCAACTCTACTGCTGCTCGGCCACCCCTATCTTATCTTAAAATAACTATCTATCGCCACTGCTCACCAGATGGTCAGTAGCCTTTATCTTTCACTTCTCAGAACTAGTGTTGAATATGCGATCCATGACCGTCAGAATAGGAATCGGTGCACCGGCCGAAGGTGCCCTTTGACCTTGCCTTGCGGTATCCTCTAAAGCTAAAATAGTCGTAGGTCAACATATTTTAACTTGTGTACAGGAGTACGGTGCCTATCCAGATTGGTAACATATTTATAGATACTGTATGAATCCCTATGAAATTGAAAACTTGTTGCCAAATTGCCAACAAACCTACAAACCTGTATATTTGTTTTTTTTGTTTGGAGTGTGGACCGGGAGGAAAGCGAAGGCAGCTCGGAGGAAAACCCACACTGCCGTTACAGCTTCGAGAACGCTACCAAAATTGTCAGCGACAGACCACCAGTAGTAAGGATCAAACCCCGGTGGACTCTCCTGGCGCTCTGCAGGACAGCCAACTCTACCGATGCGCCACCGTGCGCTAGCTGCTGATCTAGCCAGTTGTGGCCATCAGATTAAATAGAAACAATACAATTTAGTAAGAGGCCAGAAAAAAAGGCCACGAACTGCAGTTGCATTGCGGAGGCCATGTAACTCAGCAATCCTAAGGCCAAATCACAGCTGATCCACAAACACCATAGGACCCAATTTTCACGACAGTAGGATGATATACACAAGTTCATTTAGCACGAGGAGCATGCAGCGATGGAAGAGAGGAGAAAAAGAAGTGAGCCGCTCAGCAGTGGAGTTAGAACATGCCATCATAACGCCAGAGACTCCCAGAGCTCGTTTTGATCCCATGACATTGGTTTTTTTTTTTTTTTTTTTTCTCGCAGTAGATGTCTCGATACAGAGTTTGCTATTAGTGAACTCTGACGGGGTTTTCTCCGGTGTTTTCTGCACCGCACGTCCTCCACACTCAAAGACGTACGGATTTGGAAGTTAATTAGGCTGGTTTAAGTAAATAAGTGCTAAGTTCGGACCCTAGTGGTGCCTATGCAGCTGATAGTGTTAATGTACGAGGGCCATCATCTGGTCGGTTTCAGATAAGAGTTGGCACATGCAAGAGGAGCCCTGTTTCGCACTGTATATCTGAACTAAACTAAACTAAACATGATTGAGCACAGAGCAAACAAAAAGAGAAGAAACCAGAGGAAGGCAAACCCAAATAAAAACTACAGATTGATTAGGAATCTGAAACAAGAACAACATACAGAGGAATCCAACCAATCAAGCAACATATTCGTGAAAGAAAAGAAACTCCGAGTTAAATGCGTTAGTTCATTGCTGTGTTACCGACGAGCTACATGAAAAGCTTTGTTACTTGCTATCAGTCAGCGAAAAGACAATTGCATGATTACAATTGAACCATTTACAGTTGTAGTAGACATGATAAGGGAATAAGGTTTTGTAGCAAGGTAAAGCCATGCCAAAGTCCGCCAATCAAGGATAGTCGAGGAGTCACCACAAGATAGGATAAGCTAGTTCAGCACTGCTCTCTGGCGTTGTGGAGGCTGATTCAGTGCCCCCCATGCGATAACAGTTGGGCAAGAAACTGTACCCTGACATCTTGTGGATGCGTGTACAGATCTCATCAGAATGCCGGGAGAACGAGGATAAAAAAGCCACAATTTTTTTTCATTCCATTCCATGAAAATGTTGCCAATATTTCAATAAGTTTCTAATTGCCACAAGAATATATCTTGCCATGTGCAAGGAATAAATGTGATACCATTGCCGAAAACGGTCGTGACCTTTAAGTGATTGCAATATTTATGATTATGAAGCTTGTGAAATACTATGAATCTTTGATTAAGCGGATACCATGAGAGAACATTAGGTGAGAAGATGTGGCACCAACTCAGTAATGCACTAATAACCAGTAATTTAACCACGCTTCAAATTAAATGCTTATAGCTGGGAAAGCTAGGTTGATAGAATCCAGGGGCTCGACAAAATTGAACTGACAGAAACTCAGCCGTCTATGTCGAGCGCAAGGAATACGCAACGTTTCGTGCCAAACCCCTTCTTCAGACTGCAAAGAAGGAGTTCGGCCGAAACGTTGCCTATTTCCGTATAGCCCATAGAATGCTGCCCGTCACGGCGCCGAGTTTCTACAGCCATTTTTTGCTTGTACCTTCGCATTTTCCAGCATCGGCAGTTCCGTTCTTTAACACTTCATAGAACCAGGGTTTTATTTTTTTACAGGGCAGTGCTAATGTTTTTGAGAGCGTCAATGAAGTGTGTTAATTGATTCAGATGTCGTGTACCAACAGCTCTGAACAGCAATGACAATTCTTACTTAGCAGCCCAGCTTAATAGTTATGCACATGTAATGCCAGCAAAACATATGATAATTTTCAAAAATTAGATAGAGTAATAACCATCTATACTAGTGCAAAGGAAACTGATCAGAGATATACTGTAAAAGACATTGAATTGTACATAGAAGCAACATTGGAGGCCCTTTCGAGTCCCACAAGTGCTATGCCTGACCCCATATAACTAGCCTACCTACTAAGTCCTGTACCTAGGAACAACTACTCTACACACAAGGATCCAATTGTACAATTTCTTACCGAAGCCAATTAATACTACCAACCTGGGGCAGGTAATGTAACCCTTGGTTCATAACAACATGGAGTTGCAGGGGAGTATAGCGAGCCAAAGAGGCCCCGAACTATCTGAGTAAGTATAGCCACCATAAGATGAGACCACACCGCGAGTTATTGCTGTGCGCGCGGTTTGCGTTTTTGCCTCCCCTAATTTGAGGAAGGACATTCTTGCCTATTGACGGGGGATGTGCAGCGTAGGTCACTAAGTTAATTCCCGGGATGGCCTGAGGGCTGTCATGATGCTGGGGATGAGGAGCAATGGAGCGGCTGGGCTTGCTACACTCGGAGTTAGCAAGCGATGAGAGGGGATCATATGCAAACATTTATAATATATTAAGACGGTTTGGACACGCTTTAGAGGCCAGGTAAACATGCTTCCCGATGAGTGGCGGAGTCCAGAAATCAGGCGCCGGCCAAAGTTAAGAAAAAAGAAGGTAAGGCATTTTAGGTAACGGAGATTGAGGTTTTTTGGGAAAACTTTTTCACACAGAGGGTTGTGTGCCTCTGTTCAGCGAATATTCTGCCTCAGAGCGGGCAGTGCGCAGGCCGGTTGCTGAATGGATACTGTCAAGAGACCAAGCTTATAGGGAGGCTCTTAAAGATCAGCAGACGTCAGAGGATATGCGGGAGATAGGCAGGAACTGGGTGAAATGCACCGTACTGCATTGTGGATGAACAGCCATGATCACTTTGAATAGGCGAGGCTGTCGCGAAGGGGTCCGCACAGGTCCTACTCCTGCACTATTGTCATAATGATGTCATATTGCTCCTCGGACCCGAAACGTTTGCTCTATTTCCTTATCCCATAGATGGCCTGCCTCATCCAGCCATGAATTTCTCCAGCAGTGTTGTGTCTACCTTCCGATTAGTTCCACGCAGCTGCACGTTAGTTCTTAAACTACAAACCGTGCGTCTTATGTAAGTGTCGTGGAGGAAAATGCGAGCACCTGCCCCCGAGAAAACCCACTATGTGGGGTTACAGAGGAGAGGTACAAACTCCATATAGACAGCACCCAACGGAGTCAGGAATCGAAACCAGGCTCTCTGGACGCGTGTACAGGCAGAAACGCAACAGTGCCATACCCCAATTTCTTGAGATTGAGGACTTTGGTCTTTGCCACTAAGCAGATTTGACTATTTGTTTCATAGATTGATTAAAAATTACAGGGCGAAATGCAGAGAGCATGCAGCCAATACAATGCGGCTGAAAGGCCTGAGAAAATATGGAAATAATTGAACTGTAGATCAGTGTCACACCTCTCCAAAGGTAGACAAAAGTGCGTTTTTTTTTTGTTTTTGAAGAAACTCAGTGCGTGCAGCAGCATCTAGGCCGGAACGAAGGAAATAGGCTACGTTTTGGCGCTGCAAACCTCAGATGCATGGGTGAACTGGCGGTGGCGGGGAGAAGAAAGGGAAAAACGGAGCGCACGGAAGACGAGACTCCAGGGGCTGAAAGGGATGGGAGAGAGACAACCAAATGAGCTGGGGAAGGGGAGGAGACAGCAAGCCGTCTAACAAAATGGGCGAGAATTCAATGTTCATGCCGCCAGGATGCAGTACCAGATGAAATGCTGTTCCTCCAATTTACATGGTGATCTTGCTCTCTCTGGCCATGGAGAGAGACCAACCAAGAGCAGAGCGGTCGGATGGCGCGAACGGCGGAATGGAGAGGCATTATGTTAAGTGCTTGATTGTTTCGTCAGGTGGTATTGCGGACCCCCCCCCCCACCCCCACCCCCCCCCCCCCCCCCCACCCCCCCCCCAACCCTCCCCCCCCCCCCTCCCCCCCCCCCCCCCCCTTCCCCCCCCGTCCCCGGAACGGAGGAGGTGATTCGGCGAAGTAATCACCAAGCCTCGTGCCCGTCTTCACCGATGTGATCAGATGACATCTAGAGACAGACGCGAATGCCAATAGAATGAGGGTTGGCCAGCGAGATGCCGGTGAACCTCTGTGCACATGGAACACGATGCCCTGTGCGGCTCCTTGGAATGAGCTTGCGTGAGCAGCATGTCGGGTAAAGAAAAATAAAAAACCGACAGCTGTTGCATCTCTTGCCCAGGCTGTGCTAACGAAAGTGCTCAGGCGGAGTGGGTGTGTGGTACGCGGAGACCGGAAGAGGGAAAAAAAAAACTGACAAGCGAGAGTAAGGACTCCTGCCGGGCGGGGGACGCCGGTTTTGCAGAAGCGAACAGACATAGAGGGCAGGAGATGCGAGATTGTGGCGAGCTTGTTAAAGGTTAGGGAGCATGGTGGGGTCTGGGTGGTGGAGGATCCCCCCCCCGCCCCCCCCCCCGTTGAATGGAAGACCAAAATTGACGCGAGGATTATTTGTTGTTATTGTGCACGCGGCGGGTGGGGTGAAAGGTTGGGAGTGAGGAATAGGAGGGACTTGCTCTTGTGCGAGGTGGGGGATGACGGAGCGAGAAGAGAAGTGTTGCGCGGAGTATTGAAGAGACCCTGCTGTGCTGAGCTCAATATATCGGTGGAGGAGGGACCCGGAACCCCCGTTCCTGAAGAATACACGAGACATTTAAATGCCCTGGGTGGAAGCATCATCCTGGCCGAGCATAGATCTGCGTAAACATGAGGAAATTGGAGTAGGGATGCGATCCTTACAGGAAGGCAGGGCTGGGAAGAAGTGTTTTAGCTCCAAGATGCCATGCGAGTCAGTAGCCGTTTAATTAGTGACGATGTCGCAGTCAGAAGAGCATATCACCTGCGAGGCCAGAGATATAGTGCAGCCGTCAAATGGAATGGCTAGGATAGGTGTTGGAAATGCGCTCCAGGTGATACTAGCAGTCCCGGCTGAGAGAAGTTGCAAGTGGTGATAAGCGCGAAAATAAAGCTCAGTCAGTTTGTGTGTGCGGTTGCAGGAAGCTGGTGCGCACCACCGCAATCGATCGATATGTACCACATTGGAGACCTAGAGGTCGGCGATGCGAGCCCTCCCGCGTACATATGAACAAGCGGCCCCCTTGTCTCAACGTAATTTCACCTTCCGTTGGTGCCAGGTGCCATTCATCCGTGATCTGGCCTCATGCATCAACGACACCACTCGAAAGAAACGATATTGACTAGGGCAGCCGTTTTATAGAAATCTGCGACAATATGTTATGACTTGTGCTAATGTCAAGCGCTCTCTGCATTCAGAACCTTGACCCGCTGATTCTGTAGGTATAACGCTCTCAGCCCCACTTTTGTGAACAGCAACAACAGCACATGCACCCAAAGAGAATTAGCTGCAACCAGTTAAGGGAACAATTCAATAAATCTATGCACCGCACTACGAGCACTAGAAATAGTTATCACGTAACTCAACATCACTGAACGAAAAATTATCTCACTGCTATTGTGTTGGCACACATTCTACATCACACAATGATAACACTTCAGAAAAGCTGCATTCACTGCCTCGGCGGTAAACACATTAGCGAATGTCAGAAAAGTGAAAGCAGTGTGGAAATGCAGGGCCTTCGCGCCCCCCCCAACTTGTCCCAGTTGCACTAGTCCCAGCTGCCACCGCATGTAGGTCATGTAATCCACTCCCAACCGTCGTCCATCTATGAACCTGTCTAACTAGTTTTCTGTTAATGCTTGGGATAGTACCTGAACACTCAAATACCTCCATCTAAGCAGCTCATTCCTGTCCACCCAACACTTTTGGGATTTGATAAGCCTGAGGAAAAAGTTACTCCTCAGCCATTTCAAAATGTTTTCCCCCTTCACCTTAAACATGTATACAGGCTGGTTCTTGAGTTCCCATTCTACTAGGGACAGAGACTCAGTAATGCCCCCGGTCTGCCCTATCATTAGAATTTTTTGATAGCAGGATTTATGGCTTAGTACCTACATAAATGATAAATAATTAGTTCTCCTCTTTAATTTCTTCTGATAATGATACACCTTTCAAGACACAGATCACATTGCGTAATGAAACTGATGACATCTTTCCTATTAGCTCGGCACGTGAGGGGACCAAGCAGAGAAAAATGATGTCACTGCCTAATTCCATCGGACCCCTGCCTTTAAAGGATTTTTGCCATGAAGCTTGCCTGTGTATAAGCCAGCCATTAATCTAGGCTCATATGGGCCCACCTGCCGTTAGCTGCATTTTATTGTGTCTGTCGTGGAGATTTATTGGGAACTGTTTCCAAGGGACCGTGTACACTAAGGAGTATATTCACGGCCCGTGTGGAAAATGCAGCGCGACAGCAGGAAGGGCTCCTTTAGTAATTAGCTGGCGAGCAAAATAATATTCTTAATTCAAGTATGTAACAATTATAGCTAGGACGGCTGAGAGATTTTCTGACAAAAAGCAAATTTAATAGCTTATAGCCTTGTTGTGGACTTCAATTAGGATATTCTTCTAATCAAGGAGCCGGTCGCTTGGGAACACCGTCTGGTGCGCGCTCGCGATAGAGTCCGGCCCTCTACAGCGCCAGCGCCGCAAGCCGGACCTGTGTATCGATCTGGAAGTAGAGCGTAGATTGCATCCTTATGCCCGAGTTTTTACCGGCTCTCTCCATGCACCCTGCGTTAGCCGTTCTCTCTGGGAAAGCTCCAGGTTCGCTCTCGCACACTCAAAGAAGGGACAGAGTTATGTAAGGCTGATTGTTTGGTATAATGTTAAATTGTTCCTAGGTGGTGATAGGATAAGTGTTAGTCTGCGGGAAGGACGGATCGCCTGGTCTGCGTAGACTCGGTGTTTTATCTGTCAGACGCCGAAGAGCCTGTTTCTGGGCCGGCTATCTCTAACACTAAAACTAAACAAAACTCATCTAAGCTCATTTGATCATCCGGTCACGGGGGCCACCGCGGCCTAAGAGTTGCCTCGACCTTAGGCCCAGCAAATTCAAGAGCCAGAGACCCGGGTTCGATCCGACCGACTCATGCGGACCGTGCGATTCTGAAGTAGGCCATTTCGTTGCTAATGCCATTTCTGCTTGACTCTCGGCTCACTGTACATGCAATGACAATAAAATAGAATCTGAATCTGAATCTGAATCGGGGGTGTGCACTGCGATGTACCGGTCGAAGTTTAGGTTATGCATGTTCTCCCTGCTGATTTACTGGGTGGGTTTACTCCGATTATCATCGCGTGTCCTCCCACTCTCCAAAGATTGTAAAGAGTTTGCTAGGTTAATAAGGCTGATTTTTTTTTTTTTTTTTTTTTTTCAAAAAAAAAACTTAAAATGTCCAAAAGTTGGCGATATTGCAGAGTAATGTATCTGACCTTCCAATACAACAATTCAGAACGGTATAGAAGCGTTTTGATGCCTTACTTAATGCCACTATTTTATTCAATCTCAAAACAAAGGCCTATCAGTTTCTTGATTAGTTCACTTTAGATGTACAGCGCGGCAACAGACCCTTCGGTCCCATCAGAGTCCGTGCTGACCAAGTAGATCACCCATTGGCTACACTTAGCACTACCCTACACACTAAGGGGATGATTTACAATTTTTACCAAAGCCCAATTAAACTACAAACCGTGCTGCTTTGCGAGTGTGGGGGGCCGAACTCTCGGAACACCTGGAGAATAACCCAGCACGTCATGCCGGCCCGAGAACGCACAAATCTATAAGACAGGATCGAATTACTGTGTCTTTTATGTAGTTCAGCCAAGTGAGAATTACATCTGCTTCCCATTTTCACTAAACAATGCCCCAGCCCATGAACTCTGACTCTCTTGAAATGGAATCGCCACCAGTAAGCGGACAATTTATACTGGGCACTAATTAACAACAAACCCACAGAATCTATTGCCCAGGATGTGGGAGGAGGATACCGGAGCCATCCGGATGGCAAACCCACGCAGTTATAAACTCCACACCAGATGAGCACCCATCTATGGTCAAAGCTGCCGGTCTCTGGAAGCCGCCTGGCCAGCGTGGCAAACAAAAATTCCCATCAACAAAAGTGCACCTCTGCAATAATTGTTCGATAATTAACAATCTCGCGAATGGACTTAAAACTATTCCTTTCAACATGCTAAATGCTTATCGACGCCAAGTGTGAGCCTTTAATTGACAAAAACAATAAACACTAATTTGTTAAGATTCTCCTTTCTCAAAAATACAGGTGGCAATATGATGAGACTCGTAAACACTTCATTGGCAAGCCAAAGCTTGCAGTTTAACAAAATGTCTCACTGTATCAACGCGCCAGCAGAGTCGATGCCTCTAAAAAGCGGACGACGCCAGAGAATGTTAAAGTCAATTGTAAGTAAATTGCAGTCAGCCACATTCCTTTCAGCAGGACGGCCTTCTATAGATAGTAAGCTAACCGTCAATAATGATCGTAACTGACCTTGGTTTGCGAAAAAGCCATGTGTATAGTTGTATGCTCATCGTAGACAACCTGTAGTGAAGTTTGTTTCGCCACACACCGGCCGATAATTAAAAGCAGCCGACTAATGAGTACTAGTTGCTGCCCACTATATTTCTTGGTAAGCATAGGGGGACTAATCTGGAACTCCACATTACCATGAGAGGTTTTAGGAAGTTATGGCATGCTCCCTGCAACAACCTCCTCACCAATTTCTACCAGGGAGCGCCGTGATAAGAATTTTTAATCGGGATGCATTCACAGCACTGCGATTCTGTGGTACTGCTCCATCAAGACCACAGGAGAATGCAGAGAGTTGATGCGAAGCAGCCAAGACCCAGTCCACGAACCAAACTCCTCCCCACTGACTCCATTTATTTTTTGATAACCTCACTCTAGCCTCTGGCATGGGCAGCAGCATATCAAGGATAGATCATTCCTGCGCCTACTCCATCTAAGCTCCTCTATCCTATCAGCGATAAAGGTGATAGAAGGTATGCAAAATGCAAACCTACCATGAATCACAGTCATTTTATATCCTAGCATGAAAACAACATAAGAGAGTGGTCCTCGCAACCTACCATCTCCCATTGCGAGCTAATCCCGGAATATCTTTAATCAGAATACGTGACTTTACTAAAAAGTCAAAGTTAAACTTGCCTTGACCTAAACAAGCAAGTTAGTACTTGCCATAAACTATGCACTATGTTTTGCACCTAAACAATATTTGATATAACAATGCCAATACTAACAATGCTTATCCCTCTATCATTCATCGACATGCGAGAGCGCTAGATTGTAACATGTATTTGCCATTATGCTGGAAATGGTAGCATGCAATAAAAGCTTTTCACTGTACCTCAGTACACGTGACAATAAACTAGACTAAACTAAACTAATTACGTCAATTCTAAATTCGTATTCATGAGTTAGATAATGGGGAAAATAGCAAATGGTTTTCTGCTGCTTAAACTAACTGGGTGTCACATCCCAAAAAAGATAATAATTGGACCATCCACGCTTGTCGTTTATGTCCATGTCTTCAAAGACGCCTTGCAAAGAAAGTCTGGCTCGAAGCTAACGCACGCAGGATACAGTAGGGACAGGCGAAGGAAGCCAATGGCATGCTGGGCCCTTCCTTTGATGAGATGAGGGTTTGAGTAGCCTAGCCAAGGAGGTCCTAACTGCCATTGCTAGTAGGTACAGGACCCTGGTGAGACCGCCACCGAGTATTGCTGTGAAATTTTGGTCTCCTAATTTGAGAGAAGACAGACATTATAGCTATGAGGAGGCAGCCGTAGGTCACGGCGGCTTAATTCCCGGCGATGCGCCCCGGGATGACATTAGATCGAAAGATTGGGTCGAGCTGAGCTTTTATTCATGCGAGCGAATTCTAGGATGGAGCAGAGAATCTATATAGAAAACATATAAAATTCTTAAGCGGATTGCGACAAGCGCTAGATGCAGGAATAAATGTACCCGATGATGTTTTTTTCCCTGCGGGTGAGTCCAGAACAGCGGTCCCCGGTGGACAATAGCGAATAAAGAGGCCGTAGAGCCATTTAGGACTGAGAGTGAGAGAAAACTTGGTCACCAAGAGTGTGAATCTGCGCTGATGGAATATCACTACGACCCACAGAAAGGGGCAATGCCCGACCGGAGCCACTTCACTGGAGGTGTTTCACAAGATGAGAGTTAGTGGTCAGCTCTTAGAGCCGCTAACGGAATCCAAGGAGATATGTGGAAAAGCTTGGACGGACTCAGGCTCTAGCGTACTGAATTTTGGATGAATCAGCCCATAATATATTGAATGCACGGCTGTGCGGCGTTAGACTTGAGGCCAGACTGGCCCTACGCCAGCAATAATTTCAGATGATTTCTATCGCAGCAGGGTTAGATGCCGTCCTTAATATACGTGGTCGTTAGCCATGGAGCACCGCATGATGGACAATCCGCCAGCTTCAGATGCACCGGGCAAGCAATTATTCCCTCAATCACCTTCAGAGCTCTCTTTGCTAATCAAGTTAAATGCTGCGAAATTCATAGTGTGAGCCCTTAGAAACAAGCGCCAGTTCATTGGCTAATTTAAGCGGGAGTAGATGTGGCCCCTTGAATGGAAAACTAAAGGGATCAGGAGCAGGCCGTATGACCAGAGAGAGAAGAGACAGAGAACGAGCGATACTGAGTTGCCGATGATCAGCCCATGATCATATTGCAATGGCGCGATGACAGGCTCCTGACAGAGGCCCTGAATGGCCTACTCCTAGCCACCTAAATTCTATGTTTCATAGCTTTCTAGAGAAACATTCCTTCGCAGCACTCTGGCTCCACTTCACCACACTTAAGAAGCCTGTGTGAAGCGGCTTCAGCCGGCGACATTCTTTGAAAGACAACTGCAAATACATCAATTTTCCTATACAAACAGGAATACGCCCAAAACACCCTCCGTACCAGAAGTCACATGTGGAATTAACGCCAGACAGGCCCCACAAAATGCTGGCAGTAACTCAGAGTGTCAGCAGCCATATCTAGAGCAATGGAACGGGAGACATTTAGTCGGTCGAGACCCTTCTCAGACATCTGAAGAAGTTACTGCCAAATACATGCGAGAAATAGAAAGCCGGCGGGGATCTCGTACCAAGTGGGAATAGCACGAGAAAGCCCACTTCTTCGCAAGATAATATAAAGTCTTATGAGCCGCCCATTAGAGCGACTTCTTCTAGCCTGGCCCTGCTGGCCGATGGCCCCCCATATGTTGTAGCAGCGTCATCGAAAAACCAGTGACCTGGACGCCCACCTACACACCGTCTATGACCACCTAGTCAAGAAAGTAAGCTCGACCAGCTACTAGCCAAGTGGTGCACCCCATTAGGATGTCCACCTACGAAACCATACGATCCATTTGCGACGAGACTACGGACAAGTTACGATCCCTGTCGGCTGACAATTCTGAAGGCACACTTAAGAGCACGATAATCGACGCGTACCTGACCGCCGGTTTTTTGAAGTAGTAGTTGCACGTAGGTAGTCGACTAATGAATTCACCGAAGTCAGCACCAGCCGACAACCTACATCATCACTGCCGTAAGACAACCTACGACAAGCACCTACGTCAGGGAGAATGTCAAGCTCAAGCTCATTGGCGTCAAGCCAACTGGTCAGCCCCGACTGTCGCAAAAAGGTTTGAACAATTCCACAATCCACGGGGCAGGAAGTGACGAAGTCCGCTACCTCAAAAAGGCGGCCAGACATCATCAAAGACCCGCACCATTCTGCCGACCACACACTCATTCACCGTTCGCCATTGATAGATGTACACAGCCTGGAAAATTGTACACCTGTCCAGCCGAAATAAGGAACAGCGTATTCCTACAGACATCAGGCTATTAAACACGTACAGCCCATAAGCCTAACTGAAATATACAGACTATTTATTATTGCACTAAATTGTTTATTTATTGAGTAATGTGTGAAAAGTGTGTATAAGCACACGGACTTGTAGTTATTCTACTCTCGGTTACGTACTATGTTTAACATTTTGTTCAAGTACTGCAGCAATGAGAATACACTATAGATCCTATCTAGGGACATATGACACGTAAAATACTCTTAGCACTCTTGAAGCCAGAGTACAGAATATGTGATTACAGCCAATGTGCAGTTGAATTGCAGGTTTTTGAAAGAAAAAAGTGCAGTGGCGCAAGACAAGGTAGATGGACAGATCGCGATTTCTGACTCAGCATAAAAGAGGTGCGTTCAAAGTCAGAATAACTGCAGATAGATAAGAAGATGTTCGCGAATCTGGATAGGAATTGATGCTTTCAAGTTTTTAATATCTTAGTTGCCTGATCGGAGCCGCCGGGAGAGAATGAGAATGCTTATTGATCAAAGAACAAAAACGCGGGGACGGGGGAGGGCGGAATGATAGATTTTAATCGCCTCTGAGGTTACTGTATCAGTATAGCAGTATATATGCCCCCTCCCTTCCCTTCAGTTCAGCTTTAAGTGTTTATGCGTCACATGCTGCCGCATGCGTACAGCTTAAAAGCATTTAGTTGCGAAGTCTAACCAGTCAGCAGAAGCCAAGACAGCGGAAAGACAATACATGATTACAATTAGGAGCCATTAGAGTGTCAAAGATACACGATGATAAGGGAATACATTTAGACAGTAAAGTCTGATCAAGGATCAGTCCAAGGCGGTCACCAATGATCAGGTAGATAGTAGTTTTGAGGGCTGCTCTCTGTCGTAGTGGTTCAGTTGTGATAACAGCTGAGCGGAGAAGAAACGGTTCCTGAATCTAGCAGGTGTGCGACTGTAACACTTCCGCTACCTTTTGCTGATGGCAGACCGAGGCGTTGGCAGAAGAGAAGATGGGAGTGGCCAGTGCCGTCGCTGACCGTCCTGATTGAATGTGTGCTGGCGCAGGCTCAGCAGAGAGGAACACCGATCAAACCAGCAACATGAGAGTAAAATCAATCTGCCAGCGAGCCCGACTACAAGGCGTCAAGTGAATACTGTGGGCGGAAGGGATCGTCAACATTTGCCGGTCGAACGTTCGACGCATCCTAACATCAGCAGAGTGAAGATGTTCTTCTGAATGTGTATGTGCACCCTTATGCCCCCTGTCCACTTAGGAAGACCGGAACGAAACCCTCTAGCGCTGACTATGCGCCCACCCAAGAAGTTTCCCGTGTTGCGCGTTCCGGAGCGTTGCCAGGTGTGTCTTGCCGGAGCGTTGCAGCGTAGTGGAAGCCAGGTACGGAGACTGCACAAAAACCTCCAGGAAACTCCGAGAAACCGCCCCCATGAGCAAATCTTGGAGTGGGGCCACAAAGTCCGCCAGAGTTCCGCTGTCAGACCCCCCCCCCCCACCGTTTCCTAACGTGGGCCAGTGCGAATAAACATGATTAAAATTATTCCAACTGCGTTCATCAAGGGCCTAATGCATATGCCAAGCGCGCCCAGCGGCTTTCACTATGTATGAGACACATCCTATTTTGCAGAAGACAGCGGCGTCTGTGGAAGTAAAAGTGACGTTGTTCGAGGTTAAGGCACAGGAATGAAAGTGCAAGTATGATACTGGGCTTGTCTCTTGCTTTTCACTTAACGAGCAGGAAGTGCTCTCATCACGTCTATATCAAACAGGATTCATATATAGAACCCGATCCATGCGTTCAATATAATACCGCAACTAAAGCTATATAGACTTTAATTGAAGCACCATCCAATTGAATTTTGAAGTACGTGCTGTGCCAATTTAATGGATTGTGCCGATGATAGATATAGATATTGGCAGCTAAGCTAGAATGATATTGCCAGATTGCCGGACAGAAGCGACCTAGAGTCGTATTATGACTGAGCAGTGCAAGTGTTCGAGCCACCAACATTTGTACATTGTTCGCCACAAGTGGAAAATAAATATTTCCTTAAGCTTCTTGCATCTCGGCCAACCGACAGTAATTGCTTCCCATCTTTCACAGAACGAGTACCTAGCCTGACGAGCCAACATCGTGTATGAAGGAGCCTGCCCAGATGCCAGTTTTAAACACTGGGACCGATAAGCACACAAATGCTGGATAAGTAACTCAGCGGCTCCAGTCGAGCATATCTGCGAGAATAGAGAAAAGGGGACGATTTCGGGTCGCAAAACCGTCTTCTGACGATGTCAGGACACGATGAGAGACGGAGCATGATATAGATAAGGAGGTGAGATGGTGGAAACAGGCAAAGGGGGGTGCAGAGATTCAGAGGAAAATTGCATAGAATAGATCATGTTAGGTAGCGTCTGAGAAGAGAAACAACAACAGACCAAACAGAGATAAAATGTAATCTGGACAGACAGTACGACTGGTCAGGAAAACTGGGAAGGAGGAGGGATAGGTGATAGAGCCGCCGGCAAATTACAAGGCGTTAGCTTGAAGTCTAAGAGAAGTCGAACTTAAGATTTAGACTAGAATCGCTCTGCCCGCCGTTTCGACAATAAGAGCTACAGAGAAGGTTGAATAAGTAGCCGGTCTTTATTCTCCATGCGAGCGCCAGAAGGTTAAGGGGGACTTGAATCAGAGGGTTCTTTAACTAAAATGAGAGCAGGCGGCATAGACAGAGCTTGATGTGAGACAAGCCTATTCCCTTTGAGAATATGGGAAGATTCAAATAAGAGGACAATGAATTTAGATTAAGGGACAGAAGTTAGCGGGTAATATGCGCGCGGGGAACTTCTTAGTTCTAGTGGTAGCGGTGTGGAATGTTGCTGGAATGAGCCTATCCAGTGGAAGTGGTGGAGAAGGTTCATTGGACTATAATTTAAAATAAATGGGATTAAGCGACATTTATATAGATGAGAAGGAAGGAGGGTTATGGTATGTGTGCAGGCAGGTGGGATAAGGCAGATAGAAAAAAAGTGTTGGCCCAATGTAAGCAGGCCGAGATGAAGCCCCTGTTTCCGTGCTGTTAATTGTTTATCATGCAGAGTATATGCGACTTATAATGGTCAATGCTTCATGCACCACTGAGCGTGTAAGACAACCCATGCGCAATATGAGAGTGCTTGTCATTCCATTAGCCTGCATATCTGATGCAAAAGAACCATCACTCCTGACTCTTTGCTATCCTGTCTGCCCCGAAACCAATTATTTTCTATCCATGTCAACACCCTACACACAACAACCCCAAGACCATGTGCTCTAATGTTTAGCTCACCAGTCTCCCGAGGCGGGAGGGACCTATCAAAGGCTTATCTGAACGCTCTAGCCGTATCTACGATCCACTGGCTCCCCCATTCAATCCATGTTACTGTCACATCCTCAAAAAATTCAGAAGATTAAGATCAGCCATGATTTTACCTCATAAATCCTTGCGATGGGCCCGACTATACCCTTTACTGCCTCATACAATTGCACCCTTTATTCAAAATCTTTAATATATAGACTCAGCATCTTTACGCCAATATCATGAAATGCATACCACAAATAGCTTGGAGCTCAATGGGACAGGCCCCCGAGATCTTCTCTTTTAGGCCAAGAAAATGGATGGTTGACAGTTTCACGACCCCGAAACCAAAATATGACACCCACCCTTACTTTTTCTCCAGAGGATGCTGCCTGACCCGCATGAGTTACGCCAGCCAGTTTGGCCTATCTTTGGTGGATAAACCAGATCTGCACACGGGGATCTTTGTTTGCTAAATCATTCTATGTCAGAAGTAAGAGATCCAAAAAAACAGTGATAAAAAAAAAAAAAAAAACAAAAAAAAACAAAAAAATAAAAAATGGGGGGGGGGGCGGGGGGGGGGGGGGGAGGGGGGGGGGGGGGGGGGGGGGGGGGGGGGGGGGGGGGGGGGGGGGGGGGGGGGGAGGGGGGGGGGGGGGGGGGGGGGGGGGGGGGGGGGGGGGGGGGGGGGGGAGGGGGGAGGGGAGGGGGAGGGGGGGGGGGGGGGGGGAAATAAAAAGAAATAGACAAGAAAATAACAAAAGGAGGGGGGGGAGGTGCTCTGATGAACTGGCTTCCACCAGTGTCACTGGGAGCCATTCCCGCTCAGTCCGCCGAAACCTACCTGATCTCCCCAGTTGATCAACACTTTAGACTACCTCCTCCCATTCCTACACTGCCTTTCTGTGATCACTGGGCCTCCTCCACTGTCCAGAGGTGAGGCCCAGTGGCAAATTGGAGGAGCACAGAACCTCCATATTTTTGCTTTGGAAGCTTACACCCCAGCAGTGTTGAACATTGACTTCTAACTTCAAGTACCCCTGCTTTAATCCCTCTCTCTATCCACCCCCCTCCCCCTTATTAGTTCTCTGACCCAGGTCTTACGGTGTCCCTTGATTATATGTTTATCTGAGTATGCCTTCGTTGTCACCATTCTCCTAGCTTACAATGATCTATTCTAACATCTTCCTTGAACTCCACCTCCTTTAATTTCCCTTCTTTTCACACCTAACCCTTCCTTATGTTGTGTCCTCCCTCACTCTGACTCTCAGTCTGAAGAAGGGTCCGAGCCGAAACGTCACCCATTCATTCTCACCAGGGATGCTGCCTGTCCTGCTGAGTGTACTCTAGCATTTTGTGTCTACCTTCAATGTAAACCAGCATCTGCAGTTGCTTCACCACTTCCAGTTTAAACTCCATATCGAATAGTTTGGAGGACGCAAGAAACCAAGACACCAAGAAACAATAGGCTATGCTGTGTATAACCTCTATACCAAGTACCCATATTAATCATGAACACTGACAAAATACGAGAGGGAGAGGAGAAATAAAGGGCAAATATATAGAACAGAGAAGAAATGCATTCTCTGATTTTTTTTAGTTAGCTTTAATTTAGAGATACAGCACGAAAACAGGCCCTTTAGCCCACATGAGGTTCCACGCTGACCATCGATCACCCATACACTATTGCTACGATATTAATAATAATAATAATAATAATAATAATAATAATAATAATAATAATAATAATAATAATAATAATTTTATTTATAGAGCACTTTAAAAACATTCATAGTTGCAACAAAGTGCTGTACATCACTAATCATTGACAAAAAAGATAATACACACCAATAATAACAATCAAAAGAAATAGTAGGAAAAGACATGTGAAAATAAAGAAACATTAAAAAACAATAAAAAACAGAAGCAAAGTCTCAGGGCATGGTCAAAAGCCAGGGAGTACAAATATTGTACTTTTCCACCTTACAAAACTTGGGGCAACTTACAGAAGCCAAATAACCCTTCACACCCACACGCCTTTGGAATGTGGGAGGAAGCCGGAGCACCCGGAGAAAACCCACGTGGTCACAGGGAGAATGTGCAAAATCCGTACAGACGGCACCCGTGGTCAGGATCGAACCCGGGTCTCTGGCGCTGTAAGGCAGCAACTCTACCGCTGCGCCACCATACCACCATCTTAGTCAAGATGTTCTGATATGCCAATACACCATAGCTCGATGGTCAGTATGATTGGGCCTATGCAAAGAAGAAGACTACTCGAGGTCAATATCTGTATGAAGGAAACTGCAGATGCCGGGGTTATTAATCAGCAAGATAGACACAAAATGCTGAAGCAACTCAATGGGACAGGCAAGCACACCCTCTGGAGAGAAGGAACGGGGTGACGTTTTCGGGTCGAGGACCCTTCTTCAGACTGGAGAGAAGGGGACTGACACTTCAGACTCCAGTCAGTAGAATGGTCTTGACTTGAAATGTCACCCATTTCTTTTTCTCCAGTAGATGCTGCCTGTCCCCGCCGGGTTACTCCAGCATTTTATGTCTACCTCATGGTGAAGTCAAGTTTCCCACGCACTATTCCCATGTGTGGTATCTCCCACTGTGAAACAGGTGTAGCTTGCTTCCTGCACAGGTGTGCTTGTTTGATTACTACTATCGTATATTGTAGTATTCAAAACAGATTACTGCTCGTTACATATCGAATAATTTGAAAACTGGCTCTAGCTTGCATTATTGGCTGCTACATGTTAAAGGCGCAGGATTTGTCCATTCGGCCCATCAAGTCTACTCCGCCATTCAATTTTGGCTGATATATCTATCTTTCCCTCTCAACCCCATTTTCCTGCCTTCTCCCCATAACCCCTGATACTTGTACTAATCAAGAATCTGTCATTGACTTGGCCTCCACAGCCGTCTGCAGCAATGAATTCCACAGATTCACCACCTCTGACTAAAGAAATTCCTCCTCTTCTCCTTCCTAAAGGCACGTCCTTTTATTCTGTGGCTGTGCCCTCTGGTCCTAGATTAGCCTACTAGTGGAAACATCCTCTCCACATCCACACTATCTATGCCTTTTACTCTTTTGGTAAGTTCAAGTCAAGTCAAGTCAAGTCAAGTTTATTTGTCACATACACATACGAGATGTGCAGTGAAATGAAAGTGGCAATGCTCGCGGACTTTTGTGCAAAAGACAAACAACAAAACAACCAAACAAATTATAAACACAATCATAACACACATATTCTTTTACATAATAAATAATAGAAGGAAAAACGTTCTGTAGAGTTAGTCCCTGGTGAGAAAGGCGTTTACAGTCCGAATTGCCTCTGGGAAGAAAACTCCTTCTCAACCTCTCCGTTCTCACTGCATGGCAACGGAGGCGTTTGCCTGACCGTTAGCGGCTGGAAACAGTGCCGTTGCAGGGGTGGAAGAGGTCTCTCATGATTTTGTTTGCTCTGGAGTTGCACCTCCTGTTGTATAGTTCCTGCAGGGGGGGGGGCAAGTGAAGTTCCCATAAGTGCGTTCGGCCGAACGCACTACTCTCTGCAGAGCCTTCTTGTCCTTGGCAGAGCAATTCCCGAACCAGATGGTAATGTTCTTCCTTTTGGGACAAGATGGCTTTCCCCACCGCTGCGTGCGTTAGAAGAACGCACTGTAGGATCCTCGGGAGACACTCTGAATTTCCTCAATTGCCTGAGGTGGTAAAAAGGCGCTGCCTTGCCTTACTCACCAGTGCTGAGGGGATGGCTTGGGGCGTGATGACCATGTCATATCCTCAGGTATGCGGACTCCCAGATATTTAAAACAGTTTACCCTATCCACAGGATCCCCATTTATATTCAATGGAGTGTACGTCCTCGGATGATGTGCCCTCCTAAAGTCCATGATCAGGCTCCTTCGTTTTTTTGATGTTCAAGAGGAGAGCCTGTTCTCCTGGCACCAGAGTGCTAGACTCAGCCACCTCCTCCCGGTAGGCCTTCCTCATCATTGTCTGAGATCAGGCCCACCACCACAGTGTCATCAGCAAACTTAATTATTGAATTGGAGCTGAAACCTAGCCACACAGTCCATTGTGTGTACAGGAGTACAATAGGGGGGCTTAGGACGCGCCACCCTGGGGCGATCCTGTGCTCAGGGTGAGGGACTTTCGATGTATTCCCCTCCCATCTTGACTACCTGGGGGCCTGGCGGTGGTAAGAAGTCCAGGACCCAGGCACACAGGGAGGGTGTTGAGCCCCAATTCCAGTAGCTTCCCGGCCAGTCCTGGTGGGGACTATCGTGTTGAAGGCTAAAACTGTAGTTATGGAACAGCATCCTCACGTTAATCCCCCCTTTCTGGCTGTCCCAGATGGGAGAAGAGCGGTGTGCAAGACCTGGGAGACCGCATCGTCCGTGGGACACCTGTTCGGACGGTATGCAAACTGCAACGGGTCCATGTTCCGAGGGAGGAAGGCGCAGATGTGATTCTTCACCAGCCTCTCAAAGCATTTCATGACTACCGAGGTAAGGGCCACCGGACGGTAGTCATTCAGGCAGGCTGGGGAGGCATTTTTTGGTACCGGTACAATGATGGATTTTTTGAAGCAGGCAGGGACCACGGACTTGTCCAGGGAGAGGTTGAATAATGTAGTGAGCACTGGAGCTAGCTGCGTAGCAGCTTTCAATGAAGTTCCCCCCCTCATCCTTCTAAACTCCAATGAGTGCAGGCCCAGTGCTGCCAAACGCTCATCATACGTTAACCCACTCATTCCTGGGATCATTCTCGTAAACCTCCTCTGGACCTTCTCCAGCGCCAGCACATCCTTCCTCAGATACTGGGCCTTACACTTTTGTGCTATCTGACAACAGCCGCTTCTCTCTAACACACAATAGTGTCTAGATCTATGATCTTATGCCACAGATCCACCACAGACCTAGGGTCAAGCAAAGGCGTGTCAATGAGATAATCCCCCGCTCACCCATCCTAACAGCCATGCTGCACCTGAGCTCTGAGTGTTCATGTGGATTTCACTTTTGGAGGCAGAGTTCCAAGCCATTGCTTACGTCCTCACTGAGAAGATCTGTCTCATACCTATGGAAGAGGAAAAAGTCCGACGCCAATCTGTGCGACATTGTCCATCACAATTAAGATCCATATTTCAGGTGTAAGTTAAAAAAAAATTAAAAACAGCCCTTGTTATTAATCTGAAATGAAAACAGCCCACAGAGTTTGCAAGTGATCTATTAACACCAATGATGATGATCAAGCACCTATTAACACCAATTCTACACTAATCCAATTTTATTCTCTCCACAGCCCACTCAACTCCGTCAAATTCTCCCACAATAATAATTAACATGACAGGAACCATACATATGTCAGTCAAATATTCGGTGGAGAAAAGAAATGGCTTTCAAAATTCATGGACAAATCTCTCCATCATTGATCCGGCTTGCATTGTTTGGTGCTGTTTCAACGATACGATACGATAAACGATGCGATATGATACGATGTGATAGAACTTTATTTACCCCAGGGAAATAGAGGGAAATAGATCTGCTAACAGTCATAAAAACACAAAAAAATACATGAAACATGAAATTAAAGTGACAAAGGGTATTATTTGATCTTGATCGAAGCAAGGTAGTTATTCCGTGGCCATTTCATGAGTGGGAAATTGAATCCATTGTCACACGAGGCTTTTTGGGGTGGCCAAGTTAATGGAAATGTTTTGTATTTTTATGCAGAGCATAGATAGACTTTCTTGATTAGTACAGATGTCAGGGGTTATGGGGAGAAGGCAGGACCAAGTGGTTAAGAGGGAGAGACAGATAGAAACATAGAAACATAGAAATTAGGTGCAGGAGTAGGCCATTCGGGGCCCTTCGAGCCTGCACCGCCATTCAGATCTGATCATGGCTGATCATCAAAATCCGTATATCCCGTACCTGGCATTTCTCTCCCATTACCCTCTGATCCCCTTGGCCACAAGGGGGGCCACATCTAACTCCCTCTTAAATAATAGCCAATGAACTGGCCTTGCCTACCCTCTGCGGGCAGCAGACCCCCTAGTTCCAGAGATTCACCACTCTCTGTGTGAAAAACATTTTTCTCATCTCGGTTTTAAAGGATTTCCCCCTGATCCTTAAGCTGTGACCCCTTGTCCTGGACTTCCCCAACATCGGGAGCAATCTTCCTGCATCTAGCCTGTCCAACCCCTTAAGAATTTTGTAAGTTTCTATATGATCCCCTCTCAATCTCCTAAATTCTAGAGAGTATAAACCAAGTCTATCCAGTCTTTCTTCATCAGACAGTCCTGACATCCCCGGAATCAGTCTGGTGAACCTTCTCTGCACTCCCTCTATGGCAAGAATGTCCTTCCTCAGATTTGGAGACCAAAACTGTACGCAATACTCCAGGTGTGGTCTCACCAATACCCTGTACAACTGCAGTAGAACCTCCCTGCTCCTATACTCAAATCCTTTCGCTATGAAATCAGCCATGATGGAATGGCGGAATAGACATGATGGGCCGAATGGCCTGGTAATTTCTGCCGCTATCATTTATGAACTTATGAAGTAGGGGATATTAGTTACATTGTGAGGACACGTGATTTAACTAATCCGACTTCTTGTGGATGTGTTTTTTCTGTTGTTGCATACCAGGGACTTGTTGGTGGTCTCAGTGCCTTGAAGCTCAAAGAAGATACTCTGTTGGGCCTCACCGTCACCACAGACTCCCGATGCAACTTTATTTCAGCAGCTCACTACATCCAGCCACGTCGCAGCAGCAAAAATACACACCAGCTGGAGTGGTGCTAAAATATTCTAACGCTCCAATCGCGCAATTTTTCAGCAAAAAACGCGCTGATTAATTTTACCAGTCTTGGTCCACGGATAATTGGATTCGAGATACCCGAACTTTGAGACCCAAGTTCCTGGCGTGGGGAGCTGGAAGGAGCAATAGGGAAATAGACAGGCTGATTTAGAGAAAATCAACTCACCCCCTCGCACGTTGTGGTAAACTTTTTAGACAATAGACAATAGACAATAGGTGCAGGAGTAGGCCATTCGACCCTTCTGGAGGAGCACCGCCATTCAATGTGATCATGCTGTCATCCCCACACCCTCCGTCAGCCCCACATCAGTACCCCATTCCTGCCTTCTCCCCATATCCCTTGCTCCACTTTTTACGATGCCCTCGAGCTCTCTGGAAAAGCATCCAGGCGAAGATTTGGCCTCCACCACCCTCTGACGGCAGAGATTTCCACTGAGCTCACAACTCTCTGATGAGAAAAGGTTTCCTCCCAGTCGTACATTTTTTTTTCCTAAAATGGCTACTCCTTATTCTTAAACTGTTTCTGGACTCCCCCAACATTCGGGAACATTTTTTTGTTTCCGTCATCTAGCGTGTCCAACCCTTACAGCGATGTTATGTTTCAATTCTTACATCTAATAAACTCCAGGGATACGGAGCTTTTTGATAAAGATCTAGAAATCAAAAGAAACAGTCCCGGAAAAGGAAGGACTTAACAGAATGCACCTAGAAACGCATTCTATTTTGGCGGATGCATCACTGATTGGTCTTTGAGAATTAGCTTTTTCCCAACAAAGACCGTCTAATAAGAATATTGCAGCAAATTGTGGACGCAACCCAGCCATCACACCAAACCACCCCTCTACTCCAATGAAATCCGACTCAATTTATGCCACCTCCTCGGCAACGGCAACCATCATAATCCAAGTTGTGGCCTTTGCCATGTCTTTACAACAGTTGAGCTGAATGCTCCTGCAACAAAGCTTTTTCAACTGTACCTCCAGTACAAGGACCATAAACTAAACTGCCCGTCTTGGAAGTGGGTGAGAAACTGAAGATCTCAGAGAAATCCGGCAGTGTCACGAGGACCTCTTTACTCCTCACTGTCACGCGACCGACAAAGTAGGCCCACAGCCAAACTCTTGCACGCCATACGGCAGGTGTCTAGCGTCCTAATGCCTACCCATGGACAGTGTGAATCGAGGGCCAGTGTTGACGGATTTCCGCAATGATTGGAACTTGTCACCCTGCTGTGTTCACAGATAAACTCAGCAATGTTCCTCCGCTTTCATGTGAACGCGGCATTGATGGACAATTCTTCCAGTTCCAGGATTCTCATAGTACCTGTACCACAGTTCTCAATATATACGATTAATTCAGAAAAAACAAAGTTTAAATCTCGTGCAAATGTAAGCCTGACCCTAGTGCATCCCCACGGATGTAGTTCGAGTGGCAGTTAAAAGTGTAGTGTTCAACAGATTGTGTGTTCTTCTAAATGGCGGGAGTCTCTGAAGAACCAGGCGCAGAATATGGGAGGGCCGCATGGTTGATAAACTCCCGACTTAGTTGTTGATGCAGTCTCACCTGATCCGTATTTGCCCATGACCCACTCTCCACAGCTTCTTCCATACGCCGCTGACTCACCAGCATTTCTCGATTCCTCATTTTATATATTCCAATATCTCAGTGATGAAACACGACACTAGGGCAGGAGGTATCCATTCTTCGGCCCTTTGGTTCAGCACCGCCATGCACCTGGATGATCATTTCCTGATCAGCGCCAACTGGAAGCCTGTACCTGCTCTCGGAGAGTTCTCTCTCCTGACTCTCCTCCTGCCTTCTCTCTCTCTCTCTGTCTCTGTCTTCTGTCTCTTCTCTAGTCTCTGGTCTCTGTCTCTGATTTGCAGCTCCGGAGCATACTGTGGAACAGCTATCCCTTCCCATGGCAGAATGGCCCCCTCCCTCATACTCCTTTAATTCTACGTCACGACAAACTTTGGGGAGGACCCCCCAGCTTTTGCTGAACGTAGAAACTGAGCGAGTGGTTAATAGTATATTTGAATGTGTTTGTTTGTTTAGCACTATTCTTCATATACAATTAAAGCACTATTGGTGCCCACGTGAGGCCATTTTGCGATTTTAGCCCTGCCTGGCTATTGAATATGACAGTGGCCTGATCAGCCAACTCATCTCCCGTACGAGATGACTGAGCTCGCAGACCCTCAGGATCCCCTTAAGCAGCCGGCCTCAGCAAACTCCCTCCTTATCTGGTGATGGAGAATGAGTTCTGGAGCACAAAGGGTTGATGTTGGGAGTCCTTGTCGAAAATACATCCACGCCTTCCGACGCTCTCCCAGATCCATTGATTCCGGATACTGGCTCAAGCTTTCTGCACAGTAGACTGTTGACATTTCAGCTGTAAATGTCGCGATCTTCACGCACCGCTGTACATATAAGACCAACAGAATGCTGGGTCTAGGTCCGCCCACATGCATGCGACGGACTGGCATGCGGCAAACAGCCTACACTAACTTGGTCACTTGAGCCGTAACGTCCTGTTGCGGGGCCGCTCCCACCTCGATCGCCGGATCCGTATGGAGTTGTGCGGAGCTGTCACGACAAATCGTGCGCGGGGGCCCGTTAAAACTGCCCGGGTTCAAAAAATCTGCCCGCAACGGCCGTGTGCGCTCGCAGCCGCCTCTACACTTACTCGCGTCTCATAGAACTAGACAATTAGTGCCGTAGTAGTAGGCCATTCGTTCCCTGTCGAGCCTGCACCATTTCGCCATTCCATATGATCATGCTGATCTCACGACCCTCATCATATCCTTGTACCTGCCTTTGTTCTTCTCTCATACCCCCTACCCTTTAGGGACCCTGGAGGGCCACCATTCTACCCCCTCTTATATAGAGGTCAACTGACCTTTGGCCTCAACTACTTCTTCTGGCAGAGAATTCCACAGATCCCACTCTTTCCTTCGATCCAGAGATCCGGCCATAATTGTGTGTCTCTCGGAATGTTTAGACAAATGGTGTGGATGCTGGACCGCTTGTTTTCAGACAATGGTAGATCAGTTTGACCAAGTCTCAATCCAATCCATCTGCAGGAAAATTTTCCTCCACAGATGGCTGCCTGAATGCTGACTTGATCCAACACTCTTTTCTTTTATTTGCTCAGGTATGTTCAAATTTTATCATTGCGAGAAATTTTTGTAAGGAATCTTAAATCTTATCGTCCCTCCCTAAGCATCTGTCATGGAAGATGCTTAAGGAACCAGAGTTGCTACCCTAGCACGGTGCCTTCACGGTTGCCTCTCATGTTTGACTGAGTGATCACCCGCCACTTGATGTGCCTGGTGGACCAATCAACACAGCACTGACACTGACGAAAGGATATACTTTGGCTTTATCCGATAAACTCTACTTGGCAAGCCAAAGTTACAGATGCGCTGTGAAGGCCTTTTATCGGGGATGTATCACAGCGTGGTTTGGGAAGCTCCTCCAAGACCGCAATAAGTTGCAGATATTGTGACGCGCCCAACATGCCACAACCAACATCCTTTCCATTGCCTCACATTTATACGCTCACCCGCCGTCGCAAGCCAGCAGCCTGATGATTATGGGTCGCATCCCACTCCCTCCGCTTCCTCCCGTCTCGGCAAAAGGGATAGACCGTGTGCAAAGCACACCTCGCAGATTCGGGACGGTTCTTCTTCCCCGACTATTATTATTTAACGGATCCTCCTACCTCACTTAGTGACTTCTGAAAACGGTTTCGACCTCATTGGTGATCCTTTGCTGGCTTTGATCAGACTTTATTTGGCTTTACCTTGCCTAACCGTTATGCTCTATGCCTTATCTATCCACTGGTAAAATGGCTGATTATATCATGTTGTGTTCTACTGCTTTTTGTTAAACATGGTGATGATGCCTGCCTACTACCCATTCCTCTGCAGCTATTTCCATATACATGTCCCCCACCTTTTATGTACAACAATATGCCGCTCGGTTTATGAATGCTTTCTCCCCTCACCTTAAACATATGTCGTCTGGTTCTAATTCGCCCTACCATTGGTAAACGCACTGCTCATTAACCCTATCCTATTCCTTCTGCTCTTATACTCCTCCTATGAGGTAGCACTCCTAATCCTCGCGGGCACCTCAAGAATAAGCCCTATCCCGCTCGTAACGTCTCCCGATAGCTCAGCCTTCGAGTTTAACTTATGATGCTAGAAGAGTTGCTCCAGCTGTAATTAAAACCTATATAAAGAGGAGACACATCTGAATAGGAGCATGTGTCGTCTTATGAAGATTAGCTATGGACCATAGTGAAAGTGGTCGTTTACATTTCTCCATACAGCTGGAATGTGTTGGGTCAGAGAGTAAAATCCCACTTGATTTGCTCTCCGAGAATGTTTCAAGATCAGAACTGGCCTCTGCTGGAAAATTCTACAGGTAGCACTAAATGCTGAGAAACACAGTCGGGTACGAACAGCATTCTATGGAGCGAAAGGGAAATATGCAAAGTATATCGGGCCAAAACCCTTCTTCGTACTGATCTCTGGTTGGCGGGGACATGAGAAGAAAAGAAAATGAGGAGGAGCCAGAGGGGCTGGTGGCGAGAGCTGAGAAGGGGCAGGCCATCAAGATCTTACCGAAATTGGAGAAGTTCACTGTTCAGGGTCCACTGGGATGCAGACTGCTGTCCCATCTGCTCTTATGAATAACAGGATAATACTTTCCATGCAGCTTAATTTGCATAGGGAATGAAATCCACCCTGTTCATCATTCAATATCATTCATCCTAACAATTCTCACCACCTTCAAGGATATTCCCACCCTCAGCGGATACCTTCTCCTTCCCTACTTCCTTTCAGAATTTATCAGGTATTGTTCTTTTCCTGGCTCCCTGTGTCCAGTTTTCCATCCCGCACAAACGATGTCCGCGTTCCCCGTCCAACTGCATTTAATGAGCTGGTCGATGACGCATCACTTGTCCTTTCATCTCTTCCCTTCCCAGACATTCACAATCACAATCAGATCACATAATAACTTTACTTAGCCAAGTCTGTTTTTGCACATACGAGGATTTCATTTGCCAATGCCGTCATCTCTTCTCCTTGCGATATGAAACATAACCTAAAGAACAGTTAGACTCGCAACCGGGTGTTGAGCAGCCAGGTTGTTGTCTCAGTTGCCGTCAATGTCTGCTCAGGCCCTGATCTCCATTTGGTGGGTGGTAGAGCTGGCACACCAGAGAGCTACATTGTTGGCTGTCCCTTTTGTTCCTGCTCCGCATTCACCAGCTGGGCGCTGCTGAGCGAGCCTCCCCGTCTTCCACACGCCTGGCATGAACAACGCCCAACTGCCAGTACCAAGTCTGTTTTGAGCTTCACCCATCCACTTTCTGCCTCTGGGGAGTCCAGACCCTGGACAGCTTTTATCTGGTGAAGAAATGTATCTGAGTAATGGAGATGCGGTTGCCTTCCACTCCTGTGCCCACTTGGTGTCTATCCAGTGATGCTTTTGTCTCAGTTGGCTGGATGGATGCTAGGGTTTTGTTTTTCCATGTGGAGCAGAAGGGGTGACGGGACTTTCAGTCGGGTGGGAGCCTCTGGTTTCTCCTGCTGAGAGCCCTACTTGAGGAGGTGATCTGGGTCCATGGCATGACGAGATAAGTCCCCCAGAGTTGCTGCGTTGCCCTTTGGATCCCTGCAGGAGGCGGAATGCCTGCCAGTATAGGGAGCTGTTCGACTGAGTAGTTTTGAAGGCACCCAGTGATGGTTTCCAAGGTGCTGTTCAGGCGCGTGTCTACCACGGCTAGTAAATGTCTACTTCTATCTCCATATGGGTTGCGTAGTACTGCAGCTGGGACTAAACAAGAGCTAATGCAAGGTGCGCGATTGATAGACAGGGGCTCCGGCCAACTGTTCCTCCAGGTGCGGGTGAGGTCACACGTGCATGTTTCGGATCCACCGGATTGAGGAAGTGTAATTATGTCCCTTTACCCGCCGGGGTGGAGTCGGGTTTAAACTCGAGCTGTTCCTAGCTGGTGCAATCGAAAATGTTCACCTATAAATCATTAAACGAATCCTTCACTGAAAGACCCCGTCGCAAAAGTTTATTATTTGTTATGGCCTAGTCTCGGAGTTATAGTAGTTTAAAAATCACTCTCTCAACCCGCAAACCCTCGCATGCCCCAGGGTTTTCATAAAAGCAAACAATTAAAGGTCTGTACCGTTATTTTTACATTAAAATGGGGCGGTGATAAACCATGGTATTAAGGTTTCTATAGCGAGTGGGTCATTTTTGGGCTCTTTATATCCCCGCCGCCAGGGATTTTCCCTGGGCATTTGGAGGGGCACAAATCTAGCGCAAACTGTGAACAGTCTAAAACAAGCGCGTTCACAGGATCCTCCACCTAGCAAAGCCGATTTTAAATTGCATTTAATTTACAGCACTTGAAACACTATAAGTCTTTCCCCTGTGGCCTATAAATTGATGTAAATGAGATTTAAAAATCATGTTTTATAGGGAGATTAATGTGTTGGAATATTAAGTGGACACTTGGGCATACTTACAAAAGGTAATCATGTATTAAGAAATGGCATAGTATGTTGAGATCTAGTACTTGAAGTTGTGAAATTAGCTACAAATTGTGTAACTTAACTAATTATATGCTTAATTTCAGGTCATCAAAGTAAGATTATTATATTTGTTTTTCAGAATGGTCAATCTTGAGAATCTGAAAAATTTCATTACAGTTCTCATTTAATTTTAAAGACGGTCTATGGGCTTTTGACTTCCCACGATAACAGCTTTTTTTGGTATGTCCATAGAAAAATCAATAGGGAACAAGATGCGGAATTTCCGAGTATTAAATGGCCATACTTTTTTAATACTTGATGATATGAATGAATTAGGTGTCAAATTAACTGCTTTTTATGCTTTATCTTAGGGGATACAATACGACTTGATTTTTAATGCTCAAATTGCTAGGTAAACTTCCAACTTCCCCAGGCTGACTCAAGGAGTTTGTTTCGAATTGTATTCCCCTCTATTCTTTTTTTTGTTCCTTTCTTATTTAGTTTTAATTAGGTATGTACAGGAATGTGGCACCGAGGTGCCTCTATTATTGGCCGTACATTTTTGTACAACTCATTTTATTTTTTTAATAATAAAAGAGAAAGAGAGAATAGATACTCAAATAGAAACACGGGTGATATTGTGCGTGAAAAGAAGGGCGGAAGAGAGAACGTAGGGAAAAACAGGAGAAGAGAATGAGAAAGAGTAGAACGTATGAGATTATAGGAGATAGGCTATTTTAATCTTGACCCTCCTATCACCCTGTCTTCCTGAACCATTGTCGTCCCCGCTCTGTGTCTCAATCAGACGGCTAGTCGTACATAACCCCCATATCTCTCAGCGCTGGTCATCGTAGGTCATGGATGTCAACGTTGAAAAGGCGTCGAGCCAAGGACGACCCTGTGGGACCACCATTCTCATCTGCTGACCTGACTCTGCTTGTCCATGCACAGTCCAGCACAAGCGGCGTTGATATCACTTCCTGATGTAGCTACCATGCCTGCCTGCGCATGCCTGACGTAGCATTGCTTGTCCCCGTTGCCACACTTTCGATCTAGAACACCATCTCCTGCCGTCTCTGCCCCAAAGCAGTCCTCGATGTCTTGCGGGAGGCTTACCTGGTCCTCAGTAAGGCAGTTGGCAGAAACCATCTGCGCGTGGGGTATTGAGTCTTGAATGGGTTTTGATATGCCCGTTGATTCCGCCTCGCAAGGAGTTTGTATGGGCTACAGACACGAATGGCCCGTAAGCTTTTTAGGACAGCCTTTGGCTTTTCGGCTTGAGAAGCGATGACTGTGTTGCACGCTCCAGAATCTTGGCCTTTGCATTGTCTCCGGGAGGTTGGGCGGTTACTGTCGATCCCCAGTTGGTAGCTCATCTCCAGAATGTTGTAGAAACCCGGCGCCTGCTGTCAATCGGCTCCTATCCTGCGTTCAATCACCTCTTGAGTGCGGTGGCCATTTCCTTGGGGGAAACCACTATGTTAGGTGCTATCCACTCTCTCAATTTTCCCTCACTCGTCCACCTCTTTGCGCACTTTGGCACGAGAATCATGGTCAGAGTTTGTACTCGCCTATCTTGACTAGTTTGATATGGTGATTGGTTTGGCGGTGACTGGGCATTTTCCCGTGTTTTGGATGTACCTCTGTCGGTCAGGGGGTATCTGTATGACCACACTAAACACATTTTTAACATAACATCACATCACAGTGGAGCCTCCACATTACTCACTTTGGGACTCGAAAAAAAGTTCAATCTTTTCCCTCCTTTGCTCGCCCATTCATGGGCCCTTGAACCAGGGTGCGACTCCCTTAGCTGCACTTTTGGCCCGCCACGTCGGCGATGTCAGCTCCTCCGTGCGTGAACGTCGAACCCCGCGTCGGTGCGGGCGAGCCTCTACGTTCGTTGGAGCTCGTGACGGTCCACGCCTTCTCCCCCGAGACTTGCAAGCTCTCATATAAATTCCGCAGGCCACTTTGGGCGATCCCCGCAAGTGATCGTACTTCCGTGTTTATGTCCACCCCCGCGGTGGGGCCCATCGGTCCCCCATCGGGAGGCTCCAGCTCCTCGATGTAGGGCCGCAAGTTCCGAGATGCGATCCGGAAAGTATCGCGTCGCCGCTGCAAGAAACTTACCTCCACCACCTCCCCCACATAAAACAAACTGGAGACCATTTATACAAACTTTTAACATACACTAAAACATTAAAGACGATGAAAAACTAGACGACTCTTGCTGGGCGGCCAATCATGGCGGTGCCCCTCTTCTTGATGGATGTTTTGAATTCCTATCTTCATGTAACATGATTTTCTGTCTGTATCATTGGCTTCCAGATATTGGTCCCTATGGTTGTTGTTTTATTTATTGTTTCCGGGAATGCCAAGTCTAACTGGCCATAGACGTGTGCTCCTGCTCTGGTTTACCAACGCTGCATCCATTTGTCTATGTTAGGAAGGAACTGCAGATGGCTGGTTTAAACAGACGATAGACCAAAACGGTAGTCTCAGCTGTTTCAGACAGCATCTCAGGAGAAAGGATTAGGTGACTTCAGGTCGAGAACCCTTCGTCAACTGAGAGTCGAGGACTCTGTGCCGTTGTCTATGCTTTCACTTTACTGTATTCCCGTCTACTCCCGGACCAGTGAACCGTTTTCCATCTTATCGTCATGTCCCCAATCTCTCTAACTTGAGGGTTCCTAATTCCAACCCCCTCCTCTACCCCTTCTCTCCCCCCCCCCCCACGCCCCCGTCTCTCCCAATCTCTCCCCTTCTCCCCCTCTTTCGCCCCTGCGCGCCCCCTCTCCCCCTTCTCCCCCTTCTCCCCTGCCCCCCCCCCCCCTAAAGGGCTACGCGGAACTGGCCGCGTTTTAAACCGTCTCGCGGGGGGGCTGGGAATTCATACAGCGCTCCCCGCGTTTTTCCTACTCCCTCCCTTTGCGATGTGTTTTGTGTGTGGTCAGGTCGATCCATCTTGCTGTTTCCGCGCGGACGTCGAGGTCCGCTCGAGGTTTCCGCGAATGCGCTCGCGCTTGAAGTGCGAAGACACTCTTCGGACCTCGCGGATTCGGGTCTCCCAGTGGACAGCCCCTAACGCTCCTTCATGTCTCACGATTAGTCCCTTCGGACTCGACGCCTCGCTAGGGTCCGTGTGTAATTTTTCACATTGTTGAAAATGCCCACGAGTAAAAAGGTCGCACATGGAAACCATCAATACTTCTTTACTCGTGTTTAGTCGATAGGTCGGAGAGTCGGCCATGTTATTCGTATGTAAGATTCCGAGGGTAGTCGAAGATAATCAGAGGGGGGATCAAGGTAGTCTTAAAGTCTTCATCAAGTTGAAGGGGAGGTCAAAGGACCATCTCCCTCTCCCCTGTTTCGGTTCGAACTTGCCTGAATTAGTCGTATCTAATCGTAGCTAGTCGAAGCTGGTCTCAACATAGTCCTCAGGAGGTTGAATGGAGGTCTTCCACAGGTCTGTTTTCAAACTCTCCTGAACCTCATCTCAACTCTCATTAGTTCGCCTACTAGTTAATGCCGACCTACTATGACCTACTTCGCCGCAACCTACGGAGCAAAAAAGTATCGCTTTTTTCCGATCCGCATATTTACTTGCGGGAGAATGGTTTCAAGCATGCTAAAATACTCCGCGACCAAACTGATGCCTCAAGTAGGCAGGAACTTTTCTCTCGAGCATAATAAAGTTTACAATAGACCCTAGTACCACTTGTCGACCATGCTCGCGAGTTTGAGTCGAGCGGAAAACTTCAAACTCACAAATTAGTCCCCGCAGTGGACTGGCCAGTTACTTCACAGAGACCCGTTGATACCCTGCCCGAGTATATGAATCGAGGACACGAGCTGTATACACTTAAGGGAAAAGATTCTGAGGAATCTGAGGGGTACCTTTCACCGAAAGGATGTGGTTTTTTAGGAACCGCTCCCGAGGAGTAATTGAGGCTGGGACTATCCCAATGTTTAAGTAACTTGCTATATTACATGGATAGGCCAGGTTGGAATTTTGGACCAAACATGGCAATGGGACTAGTTGTCAGCTGGGACAGTGCCATGTTGGCAGTTGGCCAAAGATTTTGACTCTACTTTGCTGCTGTCAGTAGACTGTTGTACTTCTCCTGGGATCCCGGTGGGTTTTTCTCCATGCTCCGTTTCCTTCCTCTCACACTCCAAATAACGTACATGGTCTGTATGTAATTGTGGCTTTTGTTAAAAACATGTAATTGTCCCTAGTTGTGTGGATAGTGGTAAGGGCCTGTCCCACTTGGATAGATGTGCGCGAATTTACGTGACAGTATTTACCCCTCCGACACAAGTAGCGCGCGGTGCTCTACTACGTTGTGCAGGGGCTCATTACGCTGCCTGGTGCGAGGTGCGGAGTCAGTTATTGTTCAGTCGGCCCGTGGCAACCCAATTTTGGATGTACCACATCTTCGTGCGCCATCTGCATGACTCGCAAAGACGCCCAATGGGCAAGCCCCTATGGATGCGGGATCGCTGGTCAGCGCAGACTCGATGAGCCACAGGGCCTATTTCTGCACTGTATGTCTAATTCTAAAGTCTAAAAACATCTAAAAAATATTGCAAGAATCAAGGGATTTCTGTCCAAAGAAGACACTGAAAAACTTGTTCATGCATATATTTTTAGTAGGTTAGATTATGATGTAATTGGCAGTTGTCTTTACAGGCTTCTCATATCAATAATCAATTACATCTAACGCGCTTTATTCCAAAATGCGGCTGCCAGAGTCTTGCCCTACACCACAGAAATGGACCCACATTACACCTGTCCTTAACGTGCACTGTCCTTCCTGTTTTCAAGGATAGAGTAATTATAAAATCTGTTGCTGACTCTACAGACACTGATGTTCTAGTTCCAACTACATCTCTGACCCATTGTTGTATATGAGGCCCTAGACGGCCTCATGGCGTAGGGACAGGTTGAACTGTGTCCCCGGTCAGAACGAAAAAGGCTTGAAGCATCATTCGGGTTTTATGTTCCACCCAACCACACCTTGGGACAAGCGCCCTGAACACTTGCGTGTGCACAGACTGTAAGCGCAGTTACATAGGTCTCAACACACACTGTTTTTTACTAAGCTGTCCAAAACCCGACTGCGGTAATATTAACCGGCTAATTTTTTAACCCGTTTTATGTGCTTTTACAGTGTTGTGTCATCGCTTGACACTAGTTCCGACCTTGATGGCTTGTTTCACAAACTCTCACTCTAGCTACAAACGCAAACGGTCACCACGTGGTATCACGGCTGCCAACTTTCAAACATGCTTGTGTGTATTCATTTCGTTAAAGAAAGCTTGCACTCACAGATCCTGGGTCAAACAACTCATGTATCATAATCCCATAGGACCTTCTGTTATCTCCCCACACACAACATACCTAGTTTCACTGTTTAGTTGTTCGGAAACCATTTAATCTGAGTACAAAATGTGATACAGTTTCCTCCTGTGCTAACAATGCACTGTAAAAGATTAGTAGAAGATACCACAGACACAGTGGATCATTGTAAGCGACTTTATTGATGATACAAACGAATGACAACCCTCGGGTTACTGAAAGCAACAATTATGTAAAAAAAAAAAAGGTCCTACAAAACAAACTGCCGTTCGCACCTGTTACTGTACGTAAGAAAAAAAGGCTAAACAAATGATAACAATCACGTCGTCCCCCAGCACCCTTTCTTGTGGATTGGGCCACAGGTTCTCTCACATAGCCGCATAGAGTTTTTTTCTTTTGCCAACACTGCAAGTACATTCGCCGCACTGGCGAATCCATGCCTGCACTGGTCTGTGTCATGTCAATCGCAGGGCATTGTCCATGGCCTGAAGAAGGGTAACTTGTTGATGCCGGATGCCGATATATACACCTTTCCACCTCCATGTGAGAGAGAAAAAATCATCACTGGGGTGTGGGAAGGGAGGAAAAGGAGAGTATGGGGCACGTACACATGTGAGGAACTGTGGATGGGCCTGAAACCATGCCGGCAACCAGATGAGCGTGGTGGCACCTTGACGTTTGTCCCACCATGACATAATTACACCAACTCTCTACAGACTAGAGTTCGCTCATCAATGCAATAGGCCGCGCTGCTTATAGCAACCATCAAGAGCTACCGCCCAACCCACACCTTCGGATATCGCCGCACACATACGTGGGTTGGTCCCCACGTCGTGCATGTACTTGTCTGATCCGCGGCCATTACTTTCGCCGCTCTCCTCCTTGTCCTGGCCATGTTGAAGCCTCCTCATCCCAAAAAATTTGTGATGAATTGTCATCCGCATCAGGCAATCACCCTCTATGTACAAAAATACACTTGGAAAGGATTCCTGTACAGTATTGATGCAAGTACAATTATGGGAATTTTTCACAAACGGGCATCATAAACTGAACACCCTAGAACTACGCATCCGCAGTTGCGTCACTCTGGTCGCATTTCTTTCAAGAAGCACCGTAAAACAACTATTTGAGGACACCTGGTTGCCTTTTCAGAACACTTGCCATGGTCGGCAATACTTATTGGCTTCCACTTCCTGAAGAGATCTCATCGCCCAGAGGTCGTCTATTTCTCTAAGCCGAAATTCCATATTGGGCCCGACGTTTGACCACAGCCCGTGCCTGTTCCTCAGTGAGGAGTCTGCCCTGCCTCCCTATGGGTCTAGTCCTCATTCGGTAGGGAATATGACACGAAAACCTGTCATCATACTGTAAACACATTTTCATAGTCACCTTACCTACGCTGTGCCGGCACATTGACCTGCAGTGTAACAATCTTTGACAATTACGTAGAGTACCTACAGTACTGTAGTGTACGGTAGTGCATGCTGAAGACTTACCGGTTTCTCATTGCGGAAAAATTTTCTACTGATTGATGCCCCTGTTGATCTTTTAAGGTTTGGTTGTATCATTCTCGCTGCCTCAAGCAGGTCATGCCATGATTGATGACATGATCTACAACCATGCTCAATCGCATGTAGACTCTTGTGCACGTTTGTCTGTCTATGGTCCTTGTCCTCGACCCCGTGCCCTCCCACTCCACACGTGCCCCAGGGGCCAGCCTCTCAAACGGGCCCATGGCCACCTCTCAACGGGGTGCGTGTCCCATGCCATTCCTTTGACCACTTCTTCCCCTCCTCTCCTACTTGACCTCTATGGTGCCCACAGGCCGCTCCAGGTGTATCACTCCACTACAGATTTTTTGTGGCTGCCATTCATCCTACCACAAGTCATATCAATCTCAGTAATGAATGGTGTCCAGGTGTGTCAATCATTGTCGTCATCCTGAACTTCTATGATCTGACTGCTCATCCTCGGTTTCCATAAGACTCTGCTTTAAGAGTTATGCACGTTCGTGTCATTTTGAGCATTATATCAGTGATAGGTTAGTATTGTAATGAAATTAGGACAGCGCGCAAAGGTATTGTTGATGGCATTTTTGGAAAGGTTAACTTTGCTGTTAAGGTTTGTGTCATTTTGAACTAGTGATTATAGGTCCAAATGGCCACATGAGCTTTGCTTTATTAATTGGTATCACAGATGGAAAAGTGTTAGAGTTTTTGAAAAAATGCATTTTGATCAGTGGATTGAGTTGTTGGTACTAAGGTGTGAAATGGCGTCAAGGTTCGGAAACTAGTTGTGGCGTGGAAAACACTGTAACAATCGTTTTATTTGTTTTCCATTGAGGTTGTTTTTAATTATTCATACATGTGTCGTATTGCTGTTTTGCTTGTTAAATTATGACTCTTTTAAATTTTTTTTTTTCTTCCTGTAAAGGCACCTTGAACTTGCGGTTGCCACGAATGTTGCTATACAAATACACTTGCCTGGCCTTGCTTGCCTTGCCTTGCCTAAAGGTCAGAAGTCCACGCCATTTGAACATGAGGGTCCAGGCCAAGGCCGAAGTTTGGGGATGATCTTATTTGTATTACAGTGTTGATTCATTCCCCATCCAATACGGCTGGCCCAATTGCTTGTAATTCACTTGAAATGGCAAAAGGTCATAAGTGATAGGAGCAGAAATGATCCAGTCAGCACATCGTCTATTCTGCCATCAATCATCTGCTATCTCGCCCTCCAACAACTTCTCCTTCTTCTGCCCTACCTCCTTGACACCGTACTATCAATAATCTACCCTAGTCTGGCTTTAAAATGTTCACTTCTTCTCACAATTATAATTAAAACATAAGTACAGAAACTGTTGGGTTTATGCAATATACTTGGTATTTCAAGTGGACGACCTCCCTTCACTGGTGGGTTCGTTGAGTTAAGCCAATAGCACCTCGGAAAAAGGGCTCAAGCCATATCCGCCTCAACAAGGTCAAACTGAAGGTGGTTACACAGTATCACCCCCCTGCTGATTATAGTTGATTCCAGGGTCGGTTTCCCTCTACCGCAAATTAAGATTGTTCCCTCTTTATATACTCTCAATGGTAGGTGGACAATACTCTTCACTGAATCTTAGTCATAATCTCTTCGAGGTTGAAGAAAACAAACCGTATTATAAATGGTATGCGAGGCGTGAACTGCAAATTCTATTTTTTTAACTAAGTCCTTGAGGTTTGCTTTCAGCCGATCCGTGAAGAAAACCCGCCGGCTACTAAATTGTGGCTCTGAGACACAATGTTTTTGGTTTGGATGGCATGGTCCGCAGTTCACTTTTTTCTCGGAGACCTCATGCCATGGCAAGTGTTGAATTTTCCCATTTCCCTCCTATGGGAATGCAGGCCATGGCTAATAGAGACAACATTTTGGGCAGATGTATCGATTTTTGAAGCAAAATATAAACCCTGTTTACAAAAAACCGATATATATATATAGTTTTTTTTACAAAGGGCTGAGTTTTCAAAGCGGACGGCTCGATCC
>NW_026575450.1:0-30000 GCF_028641065.1 Leucoraja erinaceus
CAAGGCCTGTTTCCACGCTGAACACATTTGTGAGTGTATTACCGGCCCTGTTTGCCACACTCTGTGACTGGTAGTGTGCCTTTGGACACGCTGGCCGGCAGAAACAGGTTCCCGATTTGGGTGAGGTCCATAACCGGGGGGCACATTTTAAGAATAAGGATTAAGTCCTGTAAAAACGTATACGAGGAAAAACACTTGTTCCTCACCGAGATTGGTGATCTTGTGGAATCCTCTGCCTCAGAGGCGGTGGATAGCGGTTCTCTGGATGGCTTTCAAGAGAGAGCTAGATAGGGTTCTTAAAGATAGCGGAGTCAAGGGATATGGGGCAGGAACGGGGTACTGATTGGGGATGATCAGGCCAAGTTCTCATTGAATGGCGGTGCTGGCTTGAAGGGCCGAATGGCCTCTACTCCTGCACCTATTGTCTATTGTATGAGGGGCCTGTTTGCACACTCTGTAGAGTTATGAGGGGCTTGTTTGCAGCACACTCTGTGAGTTGTACACAGCATGATCTCTAGTGTACAGGGCCCTGTTTGCACACTCTGTGAGTGTATGAGGGGCTTGTTTGCACACTCTGTGAGTGAATGAAGGGCCTGTTTGCACACTCTGTGAGTGAATGAGGGGTTTGTTTGCACACTCTGTGAGTGTACACAGCATGATCTCTAGTGTACAGGGCCTGTTTGCACACTCTGTGAGTGTATGGGGGGCCTGTTTGCACACTCTGTGAGTGAATGAAGGGCTTGTTTGCACACTCTGTGAGTGTATGAGGGGCCTGTTTGCACACTGTGAGTGTACACAGCATGATCTCTAGTGTACAGGCCCTGTTTGCACACACTATCGCTGCACGGTGACTCTGTGACGGGACTGAAGCGTGTCCCCGCCCCTGGCAGATCTATTGGACAGCGGGCCGGGGGGCGGCGCGGGTTTGCCGGCTCTAATAGCCGCTCAGCGGCCGGGGACGGGAAAGCTGGAGCGGGGGCGATGGAGGGGCAGCGACGACCGGGGTGATGGGGACAGGGATGGGGCGGCGGTTCGGCCCGTCGCTGCCGCTGCTGGTGTGGGCCGCGCTGGGTCTGGGTCTGGGTCTGGGTCTGGGCGGCGGGGCGCTGGGCGCGGACAACGGGCTGGCTCGGACACCGGTCATGGGCTGGCTGCACTGGGAGCGCTTCCTCTGTAACATCGACTGCCGAGACGACCCACACAACTGCATCAGGTGAGGGAGGGAGCGCCGCGGGTGGGTGGGGGTTAAACTGACTCACCTGTCCACATTAGTTCCGCGTCTCCACCTTCACCAGACTGATTCCTGGGATGTCAGGATTTTCATATGAAGAAAGACTGGATAGACTCGGCTTGTACTCGCTAGAATTTAGAAGATTGAGGGGGGGATCTTATAGAAACTTACAAAATTCTTAAGGGGTTGGACAGGCTAGATGCAGGAAGATTGTTCCCGATGTTGGGGAAGTCCAGGACAAGGGGTCACAGCTTAAGGATAAGGGGGAAATCTTTTAAAACCGAGATGAGAAAAACTTTTTTCACACAGAGAGTGGTGAATCTCTGGAACTCTCTGCCACAGAGGGTAGTTGAGGCCAGTTCATTGGCTATATTTAAGAGGGAGTTAGATGTGGCCCTTGTGGCTAAGGGGATCAGGGGGTATGGAGAGAAGGCAGGTACGGGATACTGAGTTGGATGATCCGCCATGATCATATTGAATGGTGGTGCAGGCTCGAAGGTCACATTTCATAGAAACATAGAAACATAGAAATTAGGTGCAGGAGTAGGCCATTCGGCCCTTCGAGCCTGCACCACCATGGTATCAATGGAGCGAAGGAAATAGGCGACGTTTCGGCCCAAAACGTTGCCCGTTCCCCTCGCTCCACAGATGCTGCTGCACCCGCTGAGTTTCACCAGCACTTTTGACATCTAGTCCTGCCTCAGAAATCCGGGCCGGGTTTTGTCAACAACCGATCTACCTGTCAGTGAAACTCCGTTCCAGTGGCTGATCCGGGCCGGCTTTTTCAATAGTCAAGAGTCAGTTTAATTGTCATTTGGACCCTTGAGGTCCAAATGAAAATACCGTTTCTTTAAATCTGCAGCCATACATTACACACAAATAGACCCCAGACACAACACAAATTTACATAAACATCCATCACATAGCTGTGATGGAAGGCCAAATAAACTTATCTCTATCACTCCACTGCACTCCCCCCCCCCCCCCCCCCCCCCCGATGTCAAAGTCAAAGCCCCCGGCTGGCGATGGCGATTTGTCCCTGCGTGGCCATTAATAGCCACGCCGGGGGTGGTGCGAGGGTCTCTCACCGGGTCTTGGTGTTAGAGACCCCGGGTGTGCGCTCGCAGAGTCCCGCGGCCATTCCAGCTGCGCGCGTGGGCAGTGATGTAAGGCCCCGCTCCAGGAGCTCTTCAACCCCGCAACTCGGGCGGGAGAAGTCGCCGTTTCAGGAGCCCTGAAAAGCGGTCTCCCTCCAGGGACCCCGCGGGCTCCCGGGTGCCGCCGTCCGCAGACCCTGCAAGTTGCAGCCTCCGCATCAGCAGCGGTTATCTTAGCAGCAGCGGCAGCAGCAGCGCTCCTCCACCGCTCCACCCGCTCCGGTCTCGGCCAGCTCCGCGACGGTGAGGTGAGTCGGCACCAGAGTCCCCGGCTTCTTCTGTTGGAGGCCGCTCCTCGTTGCAGCCCCAACGACAACTGAGACCCGACGAGAAAAGGTCGGGTCTCCAGTGCAGGGAGAGATTTAAAAGTTACCCCCTCCCTCCCACCCCACCCCCACCCCCCCACACACCACACCCCAACATAAAATACAACAAAAACTACATGAAAAACACAGACAAAAAATAATAAAAACGCGGACAGGCTGCAGAGGCCGCTGCTGACCAGAGTCGCGCCGCCTTCCGGAAAAAAAAAAAAAAAAAAAAAAAAACAAACAAAAAAAAAAAAGCTTTTGAGCTTTTGTCGGGGGCTCTGCAACTTTGTGAATGAAGGAAGTGCAGGCGCTGGTTTACACTGAAGATAAACACAGAGTGCTGGAGTAACTCAGTGGGACAGCAGCAGCAGCAGCAGCAGCTCTGTGGAGAGAGGAGCAATGGGTGAGGTTTCCAGGTCCACACCCTTCCTCAGTCTGGTTAGGGACAGATATAGACGGTGGTGTGTAGAGAGATAGAGAATATGATGGGAGTTGGGTTTGTGGGGGAGGGGGGTGGGTTGGTGGTGGGGTGAGGGGGTGTGGTGGTGAGGTGGGGGTGGGGTGGGTGGTGAGGGAGGGGGTTGTGGTGTGGGTATTGAGGGTGGGGTGGGGGGAGGGGAGTGGGGTGGGTTGGGTATTGAGGGTGGGGGTGGGGTGGGCGGTGAGGGAGGTCTTGACTACATCCACAACTCTGCAATTTCATGGATGGAGCTGTTCCGAAACCGTGCTGTGATGATGCATCCGGACAAGATGCTTTCCATGGTGGTGCATCTGTAGAAGTTGGTGAGACAGAGTTCAGGACAAGGTGTAGATGGAGTTGATGGAAGGGAGGTTGGTTTGTGTGATGGACGTGTGGCTGAGTCTCTGTACCCCAGGGGGGGGGTGTGTGTGTGTGTGTGTGTGTGTGTGTGTGTGTGTGTGTGTGTGTGTGTGTGTGTGTGTGTGTGTGTGTGTGTGTGTGTGTGTGTGTGTGTGTGTGTGTGTGGTGTGTGTGTGGGTGTGTGTGTGTGTGTGTGTGTGTGTGTGTGTGTGTGCGTCATGACCCATGGGGGGTCTTGCCCCCCCCCAGTGAGCGGCTGTACATGCAGATGGCGGACGTGATGGCGGCGGAGGGCTGGAAGGAGGCAGGTTACGAGTACGTTTGTATCGACGATTGCTGGCTCGCCCCCACCCGCGACTCCCAGCACCGCCTGCAGGCCGATCCACGCCGCTTCCCCGGGGGCATCAAGCGACTGGCAGACTACGTGAGTACCCCTACACCCCCCTCCCCTCCCCCTCCCCTCCACCCCCACCACTCCCCCTCCACACCCTCCACCCTCACCCCCTCCCCCTCCCTCTCCCCCTCCAATCCCCCCTCTTTCTCCCCCCCACCGCATCCCGGGGGCATTTTCAAGCGACTGGCAGACTACGTGAGTACCCCTACACCCCCCTCCCCTCCACACCCCCCTATACCCCCCCTCTCCCCTCCCCACCCCTCCACACCCCCCCTCCTCTCCCCCTCCCTCCCCCCCCCTCCCCCCCCCCCCCCCCCCCCCCCTCCCCCCCCTCCCCCCCCTCCCCCCTCCCCTCCCCCCCCCCCCCTCCCTCTCCCCTCCCCTCCCCCTCCCCACCCTCCACCACACCCCCTCCCCCCCACCGCATCCCGGGGGCATCAAGAGGCTGGCAGGCTACGTGAGTACCCCCACTATCATCCCCCCCTCCCCTTCCACTCCGCCCCCCACCCCTCATCCCCCCCCCCCCCCTGCGTGCAGCTGCTGACCGCCTGTGTCTCAGGTCCACTCCCAGGGGCTGAAGTTGGGCATCTACCAGGACGTGGGCACCCACACGTGTGCCGGTTACCCCGGCAGCTTCGGCCACTACCAGCTCGACGCCGACACCTTCGCACAGTGGGGGTCGACCTGCTCAAGTTCGACGGCTGCAACTTCATCACCCTGGACCAGCTGATCGACGGTGAGGGGGGGGGAGAGGAGTGAGGGGTGATGGGGGGAGTGTGGGGTGGGGTTGGGGGCAGTGGGTGGTGTTGTGGGGGGTGATGGGGCCAGTGGGGGGGTAAGGGGGGAAGAGGGGAGGGGAGGAGGGGGGGGGGTTACGGCCGGGGGCTGAGAGCACACTGGGGAGGGGAGTGGTGGGGGAGAGAGGGCCCCTCCCCCGGTGCTGTTGGGGGGTGTGTGGGGGGAGGTGGTCGCGGGTTGGCCCACCACTGCTCCGGGCTGGTGGGGGGGGGGGGGGTCTGTGGCCCCGGGCCCTGTGGGGTCGGCCCCCCACTCCATGGTGGGGTGGGGGGGGGGGGGTGAGGGGGGGGGGGGGGGCGAGGCAGCTTAACCTGCTCTGCACGCTGTGTCCACAGGCTACAGGAACATGTCTGTGGCCCTGAACCAGACTGGGCGCCACATCGTCTACTCCTGTGAGTGGCCCTTCTACCTGTGGCCCTATGTAAAGGTAGGGGGACCCTCCCTCACCCCACTTCCCTCACCCCCCTCCCCACTCTCCCCTCATCCCCCTCCCTCCCCTCATCCCCCCTCCCCCTCCTCATCCCCACCCTCCCCCTCCCCCCCCCCCACCCCCATAGCATGGAAACAGGCCCTTCCTCACCCCGACCAACATGCCCTGTCTACACTAGTCCCACCCCGACCAACATGCCCCATCTACACTAGTCCCACCCCGACCAACATGCCCCCTCTACACTAGTCCCACCCCGACCAACATGCCCCCTCTACACTAGTCCCACCCCGACCAACATGCCCCATCTACACTAGTCCCACCCCGACCAACATGCCCCATCTACACTAGTCCCACCCCGACCAACATGCCCCATCTACACTAGTCCCACCCCCCGACCAACATGCCCCATCTACACCCGTCCCACCCCGACACGCACGTCGCATCTACACTAGTCCCACCCCGACCAACATGCCCCATCTACACTAGTCCCACCCCGACCAACATGCCCCATCTACACTATCTCCCAGTCCCAGCCGACCAACATGCCCCATCTACACTAGTCCCACCCCGACCAACATGCCCCATCTACACTAGTCCCACCACCCCGACCAACATGCCCCATCTACACTAGTCCCACCCCGACCAACATGCCCCATCTACACTAGTCCCACCCCGACCAACATGCCCCCGTCTACACTAGTCCCCACCCCGACCAACATGCCCCATCTACACTCGTCCCACCCCGACCAACGTGCCCCGTCTACACTAGTCCCACCCCCACCAACATGCCCCGTCTACACTCGTCCCACCCCGACCAACATGCCCCATCTACACTAGTCCCCACCCCGACCAACATGCCCCGTCTACACTAGTCCCACCCCGACCGTCTACACTAGTCCCACCCCGACCAACGTGCCCCGTCTACACTAGTCCCAACCCCGACCAACATGCCCCATCTACACTAGTCCCACCCCGACCAACGTGCCCCATCTACACTAGTCCCACCCCGACCAACATGCCCCATCTACACTAGTCCCACCCCGACCAACGTGCCCCATCTACACTAGTCCCACCCCGACCAACATGCCCCGTCTACACTAGTCCCACCCCGACCAACATGCCCCATCTACACTAGTCCCACCCCCCGACCAACATGCCCCGTCTACACTAGTCCCACCCCGACCCAACATGCCCCGTCTACACTAGTCCCACCCCGACCAACATGCCCCGTCTACACTAGCCCAACATGCCCTGTCTACACTAGCCCAACATGCCCCGTCTACACTAGTCCCACCCCGACCAACATGCCCCGTCTACACTAGTCCCACCCCGACCAACATGCCCCTTCTACACTAGTCCCACCCCGACCAACATGCCCCAGTCAACACTTGTCCCACCCCGACCATCATGCCATATCTAAACTAGTCCCACCCGACCAACATTCCCCATCTACACTAGTCCCAACACTACATGCCCCACCCATGACCAACATTGGCCCCATCTACACTAGTCCCACCCCGACCAACATTCCCCCTCTACACTAGTCCCACCCCGACCAACATGCCCCATCTACACTAGTCCCACCCCGACCAACATGCCCCATCTACACTAGTCCCCACCCCCGACCAACATGCCCGTCTACACTAGTCCCACCCCGACCAACATGCCCCATCTACACTAGTCCCCACCCCGACCAACATGCCCCATCTACACTAGTCCCACCCCGACCACCATGCCCCATCTACACTAGTCCCACCCCGACCAACATGCCCCATCTACACTAGTCCCACCCCGACCAACATGCCCCGTCTACACTAGTCCCGCCCCGCCCAACATGCCCCGTCTACACTAGTCCCACCCCGACCAACATGACCCATCTACACTAGTCCCACCCCGGTGGGGGAGGGGAGATGAGACGGGAGGGGATGCGGGGGCGAGGAGAGGGGGCATGGGGAGAGGGGAGGGTAGTGAGGGGGGTTGAGAGTCCCAGTGAGGAGGTGAGGAGGTGAGGGGAGGGAGCGTGGGGAGAGGGAGGGTAGTGAGGGGGTTTTGAGAGGCAGTGGAGGAGGCAAGGGAGGGAGCGTGGGGAGAGGGGAGGGTTGTGAGGGGGGTTGAGAGAGGAGTGAGGAGAGGGGGCATGAGGAGAAGGAGAGGGGGGGGGAGGAGAGTGGGAAGAGGAGAGGGGTGGGTAGTGAGGGGGGTTGAGAGGCAGTGAGGAGGTGAGGGGAGGGAGCGTGGGCAGAGGGGGGGTAGGGTAGGGAGGGGGGTTGAGGGAGGTGAAGATGGGGGAGGGGAGCGTGGGGAGAGGGAAGGGTAGTGGTGGGGGGGTTGAGAGGCGAGGGGAGGGGCGCGGGGGGGAGAGGGGAGGGTAGTGAGTGAGGGGGTTGAGAGGCGAGGGGAGGGAGCGTGGGGAGAGGGAAGGGTAGTGAGGGGGGTTGAGAGGGGGAGTGAGAGGGAGGGGAGCGAGGGGGGGGGGGAGGGTAGTGAGAGGGGTTGAGAGGCAGTGAGGAGGCGAGGGGAGGGAGCGTGGGGGGAGGGGAGGGTAGTAGTGGGGGTTTGAGAGAGGAGTGAGGAGGTGAGGGGAGGGAGCGTGGGGAGAGGGGAGGGTAGGGTTGGGGGGGTTGAGAGAGGAGTGAGGAGAGGGGGCGTGGAGAGAGGGGGGAGGGGAGTGGAGGGGGGTTGAGAGGCAGTGAGGAGGTGAGGGGAGGGGAGGTGGGGAGAGGGGAGGGTAGTGAGGGGGGTGAGAGGCAGTGAGGAGGTGAGGGGAGGGAGGGGGGGGGAGGAGGGCGAGGGGAGGGGGGGGGAGGGGAGAGGGGTGGGTAGTGAGGGGGGTTGAGAGGCAGTGAGGAGAGTGAGGGGAGGGAGGAGCGTGGGGAGAGGGGGGAGGGTAGTGAGGGGGGTTGAGAGGGGGGAGAGGAGAGGGGGGAGGGGAGTGAGGGGGGGTTGAGAGAGGGAGTGAGGGGGTGAGGAGGAGGGAGCGTGGGGAGCGAGGGCGGTGGAGAGGGGGGCAGGGAGGAGAGGGAAGGGTAGTGAGGGGGGTTGAGAGAGGAGTGAGGAGTGAGGGGGAGGGAGCGTGGGGAGAGGGGAGGGTAGTGAGGGGGGTTGAGGAGAGGAGTGAGGAGGTGAGGGGAGGGAGCGTGGGGAGAGGGGAGGGTAGTGAGGGGGGTTGAGAGAGAGGAGGTGAGGAGTGAGGGGGAGGGAGCGTGGGAGAGGGGAGGGTAGTGAGGGGGGGGTGAGAGGAGTTGAGGAGGTGAGGGGGAGGGAGCGTGGGGAGAGGGGAGGGTAGTGAGGGGGTTTGAGAGAGGAGAGTGAGGGAGGGAGGGCGTGGAGAGAGGGGAGGGGAGTGAGGGGGGGGTTGAGAGGCAGTGAGGAGGGAGGGGAGGGAGCGAGGGGAGAGGGGAGGGTAGTGAGGAGGGGGTTGAGAGAGAGGGGGAGGTGGGGGAGGGAGCGGTGGGGAGAGAGGGTGGAGGGGAGTGGGGGGGAGGGGGGGTGGGGTGGGTAGTGAGGGGGGTTGAGAGGCAGTGAGGAGGGTGGGAGGGGGGGAGGCGTGGGGGAGAGGGGGGGGAGGGTAGTGAGGGGGGTTGAGAGGAGGGGGCGAGGGGAGGGGGGAGGGGAGTGAGGGGGGGTTGAGAGTTGGAGGGAGGAGAGGGGGGGTGACCCGGAGGAGGGGAGAGGGAGGAGGGGGGTTGGATAGGGAGGGAGGAGGGGAGGAGGAGGGGAGGGGGAGGGGAGAGAGGAGGGGAGGGGAGGAGAGGGAGGGGGTTGAGAGAGGAGGAGGGGGAGGGGGTGTGGGAGAGAGGGGAGGGTAGTGAGGGGGGTTGAGAGAGGAGTGAGGAGAGGGGGCGTGGGAGAGAGGGGAGGGTAGTGAGGGGGGTTGAGAGGAGGAGAGTGAGGAGAGGGGGCGTGGAGAGAGGGGAGGAGGGGAGTGAGGGGGGTTGAGAGAGGAGTGAGGAGAGGGGGCGTGGAGAGAGAGGGAGGGGGAGTGAGGGGGGGTTGAGAAGGGAGTGTGTGATCTGTCTATGCCCCCCCCAGCCCAACTACAACGGACATCAGGATCCATTGTAACCAGTGGAGGAAACTATGGGGACATCAGTGACTCGTGGGGATCTCTGGCCCACATCATCGACTGGACAGCTGACCACCAGAGCACGCTGGTGCCCCGCGGCCGGGCCTGGCGGCTGGAATGACCCCGACATGGTGAGTGGGCATGAGGGAGGGGCATCTGATTTTTCTCCCCTCCCCCCAGCTCCCCCTTGCTGATCTGTCCCCTCTCCTGATCCACCACACCGTCGCCTACCTGTGACCCCCCCCCCGACTCCTGTGACCCCCCACCCCTGTGACCCCCGACCCCGTATGTACCCCCGACCTCTGTTACGCCCCGACTCCTGTGACCCGTTACCCCCCCCGACCCCAGTTACCCCCTGACCTGTCCCCCCCCCGACCCGTGACCCACCCCCTACCCCAGTGACCCCGACCCCTGTGACCCCCTGACCCAGTTACCACCCCCCGACCCCTGTGACCCCAGTTACCCCCTGACCCCTTGTGACCCCAGTGCCCCAGTACCCCCCTGACCCCAGTTACCCCCTGACCCCCCCGACCCCCAGTTACCCCCTGACCCCTGTGACCCCAGTTACCCCCTGGACCCCTGTGACCCCAGTTACCCCCTGACCCCTGTGACCCCAGTTACCCCCCTGACCCCTGTGACCCCAGTTACCCCCGTGACCCCAGTTACCCCCCGACCCCAGTTACCCCCCGAACCTGTGACCCCAGTTACCCCCCCGACCCCTGTGACCCCAGTTACCCCCTGACCCCTGTGACCCCCCCCATGTAAAACCCCATTGCCCGTTTGCCTGCAGCTGATCATCGGCAACTTTGGGCTGAGCATGGAGCAGCAGGTGACACAGATGGCTCTGTGGGCTGTCATGGCCGCCCCTCTCCTCATGTCCAACGATCTGCGGCTCATCGACCCCGGTCTAAATCCCTGCTCCAGAACCGGTATGTCATCGCCATCAACCAGGACCCGCTGGGGGTACAGGGCCAGCGCGTCAGCAAGGTGAGGTATACTCCCCCCTTTATCCCAGTCGCACACGCCCCCACACCCCCCAGTCGCACACCACCCACCCAACCCACCCCCTCCCCCCCCCCAACCCCACCCCCCAAGGCCATTCAGCCCTTCGATCCAGCACCGCCATTCAATGTGATCATGGATCCATATCCCCTGACTCCACTATCTTTAAGAGCCCTATTTAGCTCCTTCTTGAAAGTATCCAGAGAACCGGCCTCCACCGCCCTCTGAGGCAGAGAATTCCAGACTCACCACTCGCTGTGAAAAAAAGTTTCCTCGTCTCTGTTCTAAAGGGCTTACTCCGTATTCTTAAACTGTGGCCCCTGGTTCTGGACTCACCCAACATCGGGAATATGTTTCCTGCCTCTAGGTGGATGGGAAATTATAAATGGACTGGACAAGCTAGATGCAGGAAAAATGTTCCCAATGTTGGGCGAGTCCAGAACCAGGGGCCACAGTCTTAGAATAAAGGGGAGGTCATTTAAGACTGAGGTGAGAAAAACCTTTTTAACCCATAGTTGTGAATTTGTGGAATTCCCTGCCCCAGAGGGCAGTGGAGGCCAAGTCACTGGATGGATTTAAGAGCGAGTTAGATAGAGCTCTAGGGGCTAGTGGAGTCAAGGGATATGGGGAGAAGGCAGGCACTGGTTATTGATAGGGGACGACCAGCCATGATCACAATGAATGGCGGTGCTGGCTCGAAGGGCCGAATGGCCTCCTCCTGCACCTATTTTGTATGTTTCTACGTCTGTGACCCACTGGGCTAGACTCTCCCCACCGTGAGTGAGCTGGGCAGCGGATGGGAACACGCCTGTGACTCTCTGGGTTACTCTCCTCTGTCGTATGTGGGTGAGTGGGCGGTGGATGTGACCCCGGTCTGACTGTGTGACCTTTGCCCTGCAGCAAGGTAACTTTGAGTTGTGGTCGCGGCCACTGTCCGGCGGTGGCTTTGCCTACGCCGTGGTCAACCGGGCGGAGATCGGCGGGCCGCAGAAGTTCTCGGTGGTGATGTTCGGGCTGGACGAAGGCAAGGCCTGTCAGGAGAGGTGTCTGGTCACTCAGATCCTGCCCACCTTCCAGTTCCGTGGAATCAAGGCCTTGACCTCGGTGGTCGAGCTGTGGGTGAATCCCACCGGCACTGTCCTCTTCACAGTCTTCCCCCACAGCCCCCAGCCCCAGCTACTGCACAGCCCCCGGCAACACGGCTCCAGGATGTGATAGCCCTGCGCCCATGCATCCTGCACCTGTGTCAACCACTGCAGCCCATCAGTGACCATCGATGCATGGTGCAGCAACAGTAACTGTGTTAACCCTTCACACGCCACCACCTGGCCATTTCCCTGGTACAGTGGTCGTATCTGGGGATTATATCTCCCACCCCAGGGACAAGCTTTGTAATTGGTGTCACAATCTGGGATGTGAATATGATTGATCGCAGGATCCAGAATCAGTGTTAATTTGATAGCAAAAACCGCTCTTTATTGACGGTAGAATCAGAAGCATGATTTGTAACGTTACATGTGGGGGGCACGCGTGTGCTCTGAGTCAGACCACCATGGCGTCGGGTACAGGTACATTCTGGGCTCGGGAACAGGCCATTCAGCTCATCTTGCCTATGCTATCCCATTGGGGCTCTATCCCATCCCAGGGTTGGTTAGTTTGGTGTCACATGTACCGAGGTAGTGAACAGCTGTTGGTGATTCTAGAGCAGGTCTGGACACTTGTAACCAGCCGGTGACTGCCTGCACTGCTCCCCGGCAGTGTTACTGGTGCTCCCTGGATGTGGAAGGTCCCTCTGGTTTTATCTATCTCTGCAGTAACCTGTTCCTGGAGGGGGTCCATGTGTGTGGGGGGGGGGGGGGTCAGGGCTTGACCGGCTCCCGACTACTTTCCCCGCACATTTGTTGATGTTGGGGGGAGGCAGCCGGTGACCGCATGTAAATGCCCCATCTCCCCCCCCCCCCCGCCACCACAGTGCTCGCTGCCCCGACACCAAGAGCAGCCACTTATTGATGAGGGTGATTTATCGATGATCAGTTGTCACTTAATGTATTTTTTTAAAAATGAACAATGTTTTGTAAATGATTTGCAGTGACTGTTTGAGAGAAAAATGTCCATTCTCACACAGAACATATACTAGCAGGAGCAGGCCATTCAGCCCTCATGCTCTCTTCTGTTCAGCAAGGACCATATAAGATCTAATAAATGTTTTATTGACTTTATATTCTTGTCTTGAGTTTTATTTGCCAGTGGGTTGTTACCTCAGACAATTTATTTTCCCTTCCAGTGGATGGAGTGATCTGTCCACTCTCCTGTTGGGCTGTGTAGGAACCATTCCTGCCCAAGGTGGGGTGCGTGTGTGTGTGTTACACAGACTCTGGTCTCAATACAACCCATTCATCCGACACTCGGCCTTTACTGGATGTTGCCCCAATTAAAGCCGCAACCTGCTTTTCATGTTACACAGTAGAGCTGTTCAATACTGTAGTGGCCATTTAGTTTCACTCAGTATGTTATTGTATTGTATTCAAATTTATTGTCTTCCTGTCACATTCCAAATGCTCCTTAGAACTAATTCTGCCCTCAGTGACTTCAATCAAGTCTACTCCTCCATTCAATCATGGCTGATCTATCTTTCCCTCTTAACCCCATTCTCCCGCCTTCTCCCCGTAACCCCCCGACACCTGCACTAATCAAGAATCTATCTATCTCTGCCTTAGAAATATCCACTGACAAGCCTCCACAGCCGTCTGTGGCAAAGAATTCCAGATTCACCGCCCTCTGACTAAAGACATTTCTCTTCATCTCCCTTAATTCTGATTAAATTATTCCTGATTTCTGGATGTCAGAACTGCAAATGTATTGGATTTTATTTTAGCCCAGGGGCGTGAAACAACTGCTCTCTGGGTGATGCGGGAAATTAGCAAGTGGCTCCGCTCTCATCTGATCTCAGATACGGTCCATATAGCAGTGAGGCTGACACGTACGTGGCCAGTTTACTACTGAGGGACTTGTTCTTGCATATGGCGTGCACAGCCTAAAGTTGTAAAACAACTTGTTCTATTTGATTGTGCATGCCGGGTTGATTGCATTTGTCGAAACAGGGCGGACCACGTGAAGACTGCAATCTCCCAACCCCTACTGAGGGCAACATACACTGACTCTTGGATAAAGCAAGACTTGTGACTGCTATTATTTTCCAAGTATTGTACACAATAAAGATGGTAATCTAGAATCATGTTGCATGGACAATGAATCCTGTGGAAGCACACCTTAGCTATCAAGGTTTAAGTTTAGTTTAAGTTTGAAGCCACAACATAGAAACAGACCCTTCGGCCCATCGAGTCCATGCCGACCATCAATCATGCGTTTACACTAGTTCTATGTTGTCCCACTTTCCCATCCACTTCTCACTCGGGACAATTTTACACAGGGCCAATTAACCTACAAACCCGCACAGGAAACCGGAGCACCCGGAGGAAACCTGAGCAGTCACAAGGGCAACGTGCAAACTCCACACAGACAGCACCCGAGGTCAGGATTGAACCCGGATCTCCGGTGCTGTGAGATAGTGGGTCTACCCGCTGTGCCACTGTGCTGACCAGCCCCCTGCCAACCCTGTCACTGATATCACCTTGCCACCTCTGTCAGCCGCAGACCCCTGGTACTCCTGGTCCAGGTACAGACGTCGGTGCAGACATGTTCGGCATGATGAGGCCTCAGCTTTGCATTTCACCCGAGTTATCCTCCGGGCTTCATTAACAAAACCGGTTCAGCCAGCAGCACGTTACACTGCCAAGTGACACCATTTACATCTTTCAAATGCAAAGCTGCACCAGTAACATCATCCTTGCCCAATGCAGGCGTTGTTGCAACAGACGCCTGCAGCGAGACCTCTCCCGCACACTCGCTCCTCCAACACATGGGCATCTGAAGACGGGCAGCCCACCTCATTGTGTGGATACTGACAGCAGTAATGCAGGGCAGATATGTAGCAGGCAGTCATGCAGGAAGCAGTCATGCAGGAAGCAGTAACGCAAGGGGCTGCAATGCAGGGGGCTGTATTGCAATAAGGAGAATGTTGGAGGTGATTTTGCAGAAAGCAGTAATGCTGTGGCAGTGATGCATGAGGCAGAAATGCAGGAGAAGGTGGTGCTGGAGGCAGTTGTGCAGGCAGCTGTAATGCAGCAGTTGGTACTGGGTGTGAGAGCAGGCTCTATGTTTCAAAGTAAAGACTGTCGGCCTGACCAACTTCAAACCAAAGATCATCGAGCTTGAAACTGAGATTATCAACATTAACATGAGAAAATGAGGCCCCAAAAATGTGACTGACAATAGACAATAGGTGCAGGAGTAGGCCATTCAGCCCTTCGAGCCTGCACCGCCATTCAATATGATCATGGCTGATCATCCAACTCAGTATCCTGTTCCTGCCTTCTCTCCATACCCCCTGATCCCTTTAGCCCCAAGGGCCACATCTAACTCCCTCTTAAATATAGCCAATGAACTGGCCTCAACTACCTTCTGCGGGAGAGAATTACACAGATTCACCACTCTCTGTGTGAAAAATGTTTTTCTCATCTCGGTCCTAAAGGATTTCCCCTTTATCCTTAAGCTGTGACCCCTTGTTCTGGACTTCCCTAACATCGGGAGCAATCTTCCTGCATCTAGCCTGTCCAATCCCTTAAGAATTTTGTAAGTTTCTATAAGATCCCCTCTCAATCTTCTAAATTCTAGCGAGTACAAGCCAAGTCTATCCAGTCTTTCTTCATATGAAAGTCCTGACATCCCAGGAATCAGTCTGGTGAACCTTCTCTGCACTCCCTCTATGGCAAGAATGTCTTTCCTCAAATTAGGAGACCAAAACTGTACACAATACTCCAGGTTTGTACATCAGTGACTCTGTACGTGGCCCCACTCCCCAAACATGTCCATACAGGCAAGCAATGCCCGAGCCGTGACCTTCCCCCCACAATCCCCTGGGATTCTGACCTTCCCCCCACAATCCCCTGGGACTCTGACCTTCCCCCCACACTCCCCCGGGACACTGACCTTCCCCCCACAATCCCCTGGGACTCTGACCTTCCCCCCACAATCCCCTGGGATTCTGTCCTTCCCCCCACCCTCCCCTGGGATTCTGACCTCCCCCCCACACTCCCCTGGGATTCTGACCTTCCCCCCACAATCCCCTGGGATTCTGACCTCCCCCCCACAATCCCTTGGGACTCTGACCTCCCCCCCCCCACAATCCCCTGGGACTCTGACCTCTTCCCCCACAATCCCCTGGGACTCTGACCTTCCTCCCACAATCCCCTGGGACTCTGACCTTCCCCCCCACAATCCTTGGGACTCTGACCTCTCTCCCCACAATCCCCTGGGACTCTGACCTTCCCCCACAATCCCCTGGGACTCTGACCTTCCCCCCACAATCCCTTGGGACTCTGACCTTCCCCCCACAATCCCCCTGGCCGTGACCTTCTCCCCACAATCCCCCTGGCCGTGACCTTCTCCTGGGTCGTGACCTTCTGGGTGTCATGGTTCACCAGTCATTGATTGAAAGTCGGCACGGTACATACAGGGAACACGTCTTAATCTTCACAGATGGATCAAAGGACCCAGTAGCTGAAACAACAGGGGCGGCTGTGGTGGTCCAGGGGATGAATGTTGAGCTTTACAAAAGAACAAATAACTATTTGACAGTATATACAGAGGAACTGTACGCTATTTTGATGGCAGTTCGGTGGATGGAACAGATGCAACCATGTACAGTAGTAATATGTAGCGACTCATTATCTGCAATCCAGAGTATTGGGTCTGGTGCATCCCATAGGCGGCCTGACTTAGTTTATGAAATCCTGCTACTATTAAGCCAAGTGACAAGGAGGGGCAGTGACGTGACTTTGTTGTGGGTCCCAGCACACATTGGTGTTCTAGGGAATGAAAAGGAGGATAAATTGGCAAAGGAGGCTGTAAAAAAAAGAACATAGAGGTAAACTTACAACTATCCAAATCTGAAGGAAAACACATTGTGTGGAAGAAAATAAATCAGGAATGGCAACAATACTGGGAACAGGAGACAAAGGGGAGACACCTCTATTCGCTACAAAACAGAGTGGGCATTACAGCAAGAGGGGGGAACAGGAGAGAACAGGTAGTATTAACAAGATTGAGGATAGGACACACTCACCCTGAACAGCACATTTAAAAATATGGGGGGAAAAACACCCTACTGGTTGTGTGTGAGGAATGCCATCAACCAGAAACAGTTCAGCATGCCCTAGTGGCACGTAGGAGATATGAGACAGAAAGAGGATTTATGATCATTGAAATTAGGAAAATTGGATTGACAGAAATATCAGTAAAGAACAATCTAGAGTGTGGAGGGAAAGGAAAAGGAATAAAGTTGTTGGTTGATTTCTTGAGGGCCTCTGGGCTTATAAAAATGATCTAATGTAAAGATAGCATCATCAAAGACCCACACCATCCTGGCCACACACTCATCTCCCTGTTACCTTCAGGTAGAAGGTACAGGAACCTCAAGACTGCAACAACCAGGTTCAGGAATAGCTACTTCCCCTCAGCCATCAGGCTATTAAATCTGGCTCGGACAAAACTCTGATTATTAATAACCACTTTCTGTTATTTGCACTTTAGCAGTTTATTTATTCATGTGTGTATATATTTATCTTATGGTATATGGACACATTTATCTGTTTTGTAGTAAATACCTACTATTTTCCGTGTGTTGAAGCAAAGCAAGAATTTCATTGTCCTGTACAGGGACACATGACAATAAACTCACTTGAACTTGAACTTGACATGAGTACTGTGGAATGAAGCCAGAAGGTGGCAGCAATGCAACATTGCGGATGCTGGCTGCCGTAAAACTCCAAAGAAGAAGAAGAAGAAGAAAGTAGGCATGCAGGTGCAGCAGGCAGTGAAGAAGGCGAATGGTATAGACATAGACATAGAAATTAGGTGCAGGAGTAGGCCATTCGGCCCTTCGAGCCTGCACCGCCATTCAATATGATCATGGCTGATCATCCAACTCAGTATCCTGTACCTGCCTTCTCTCCATACCCCCCTGATCCCCTTAGCCACAAGGGCCACATCTAACTCCCTCTTAAATATAGCCAATGAACTGGCCTCAACTACCCTCTGTGGCAGAGAGTTCCAGAGATTCACCACTCTCTGCGTGAAAAAAGTTCTCCTCATCTCGGTTTTAAAGGATTTCCCCTTTATCCTTAAACTGTGACCCCTTGTCCTGGACTTCCCCAACATCGGGAACAATCTTCCTGCATCTAGCCTGTCCAACCCCTTAAGAATTTTGTAAGTTTACTTAGTTTGTAAGTATGTTAGCTTTCATAGCAAAAGGATTTGTGTATAGGAGCAGGGAGGTTCTACTGCAGTTGTACAGGGTCTTGTACCTGGTCTAGGAGCCGTGTTGCAAATTTCTCAGCCAAACCAGCGGGAGACAGTGATGCGGCAAAAGCCCCAGGATTCAGGCTGACCCCCCCCGCCCCCTCATCGGAGCAAATCACCCCCCCATTCAAACCCCTCCATCACCCCCCCCCCTCAGCCACCCCCTCCATCCCCCCCCCTCATCCACCCCCCCCTCATCCACCCCCCTCATTCACATCCCTCCATCCACCCCCCCACAACTCATCCCACCCCTCCATCAACAATGAAACCCCAGCATCCACCCCCCCCTCATCCACCCCCCCTCATTCACCCCCCCCTCCATTCCACCCCACCCCCCTCATCCACCCCCCTCCATCTCTCCCCCCCCCTCATCCACCCCCCCAGCTCTTCACCCCTCCATCCATCCCCCCCCTCATCCACACTCCCCCCCTCTCCACCCCCCCCATTCATCCACCCCCCTCATCACCCCCTCCATCCACCCCCCCCCTCATCCACCCCCTCCATCTCCCCCCCTCATCCACCCCCCCCTCATCCAACCCCCCCTCATTCACCCCTCCATCCACCCCCCCCCTCATCACCCCTCCCATCCCCCCTCATCCCCCCCTCCATTTCCCCCATCCCCCTCATTCCTCCCTCCATCCATCCCCCCCCTCATCCACCCCCCCCTCATTCACCCCTCCATCCACCCCCCCTCATTCACCCCTCCATCCCCCCCCAGTCCACCCCCTCATCCCTCCCTCCACCCATCCACCCCCCCCCCTCATCCACCCCCCCCGCCCCCCTCTCATCCACCCCCCCCCTCATTCACCCCTCCATCCACCCCCCTCATCACCCCCCCCTCATTTCACCCCTCCATCTCCCCCCCTCATTCACCCCTCCATCCACCCCCTCCATCCTGCCCCCTCCCCGCCCCCCGCCCCGTGGAACCATCTCCCCGCTTGGTCAGTTGGCAGTACCAGGTCAGGGTCCAGTGTCCGGCTGCCTCTGGACATGGTCAGCTGTCTGGCTGTGATTACATTGTGTATCTGGGGATTAGACCCACAATGTCCACCCTTATCTGCAGGTCGAGCATTGTGTGTTCAAGGCTTGAGGCATCGTTGGTCTTTAACGTGATGTATTCTCTAGTGTTTGTGCTGATGTGGAGAAGGATCAGACCCTTGTCCATCACTGGTCATGGACTTCCTGTTTGAGCCGTGTCTCATGGTCAGCTGTTTGGAGATCCACACCTCGGGTCCACATTGACATCGCAGCCTTCAAAACCAGCCATCGTACAGCATAGAAACAGGCCCTTCGGCCCAACTCGCCCACACCGACCAACATGCCCCATCTCCACCAGTCCCACCTTGCTGCGTTTGACCCATATATCCCTCTAAACCTTTCCATCCCATGTAAATGTCTTTTCAATTATGTTAAAGTACCTGCCTCCTGTGGATATGCAAAGGTTGCAAGGATCCTTGTCACCGTTCATCCCAAACAGCTCCGTGACAGAGGCTGGAAAGGGTGCAGAGAAATTTGCCAGGATGTTGCCAGGACACGAGGGCCTGAGCTACAGGGAGAGGTCGGGTAGGCTAGGACTCTATTTGTTGTAGCGCAGGAGGCTGAGGGATGATCTTATAGAGGTGTATTTCAAGATCAGGGCAGATGTACACCACCTCCCCACCCTGCCCTACCCTACCCACCCTCTCCGTTCTGGGTCAAATCTCTGCCAATATATATCTTTCTCTCTGGAGCAGGGAATTGCAAGGATTAATGTCTCCGTGGTAACTGGGTCTCCCTTTAGTTCAGGCACCCCTAGTTCTGTGTTTCAACACAGTATTATGATACAGAGAGGTCACACAGCCATGGGCCAAATGCAGACGGGTGGGTCTGGTGTAGATGGGGCATGTTGGTCGGCGTGGCCAAGTTGAGCCAAAGGGCCTGTTTCTGCACTGTAGACCATGTCATCACAAGAACGATCCCAGGAATGAGTGGGTTAACCTATGATGAGCGTTTGTCGACACTGGGCCTGTACTCACTGGAGTTTAGATGAATGAGGGGGGGACCTCATTGAAATGTACAGAATAGTGAAAGGCCTGGATAGAGTGGATGTGGAGAAGATGTTTCCACTAGTGGGAGAGTCTAGGACTAGAGGTCATAACCTCAGACTTAAGGAACGTTCTTTTAGGAAGGAATGAGGAGGAATTTCTTTAGTCAGAGGGTGGTGAATCTATGGAATTCTTTGCCACAGAAGGTTGTGGAGGCCAAGTCAATGGATATATTTAAGGCAGAGATAGATAGATTCTTGATTAGTACAGGGGTTATGGGGAGAATGGGGTTAGGAGGGAGAGATAGATCAGCCATGATTGAATGGTGGAGTAGACTAGATGGGCCGAACGGCCTAATGACCTCATGTGATCTTATTATTCAGCCCTCCAGCCTGTTCTTCCGTTTAATAACATATTGGCTTTAATTCCTCTTTCTTGTTCGACACTTTCAGGAAGTTTCTGTTTGGTGAGTCGTTATGCGTTCCCCATTATAAACGCTGCGGCTTCAGACTGGGTGTCAATCCCAGCTGCCTCTCAGCACTTTCTTCCCTCTTGGGAAAGATGCAGGCAGCTGATTGCAGGAGCTCACCGTGAGAGTGGGGGGAGTGGTGTGAGTGAGTGAGTGAGTGAGTGAGTGAGTGGGTGAGTGAGTGGGTGAGTGAGTGAGTGAGGGGTGAGTGGGTGAGCGAGTGAGTGAGTGAGTGAGTGAGTGGGTGAGTGAGTGAGTGAGTGGGTGAGTGAGTGAGTGAGTGAGGGGGTGAGTGAGTGAGTGAGGGGGTGAGTGAGTGAGTGAGTGAGTGAGTGAGTGAGTGAGTGAGTGAGTGAGTGAGTGAGTGAGTGAGTGAGTGAGTGAGTGAGTGAGTGAGTGAGTGAGTGAGTGAGTGAGCGAGTGAGTGAGTGAGTGAGTGAGTGGGTGAGTGAGTGTGTGAGTGAGTGCGTGAGTGAGTGAGTGAGTGAGTGAGTGAGTGAGTGAGTGAGTGAGTGAGTGAGGGAGTGAGTGAGTGAGTGAGTGAGTGAGTGAGTGAGTGAGGGAGTGAGTGAGTGAGTGAGTGAGTGGGTGAGTGAGTGAGTGAATGAGTGAGTGGGTGAGTGTGTGGGGGAGAGAGAGATAGATAGAGAGAGGGGAGAAGAGAATGGTTCAGGGGGGGGGGGGGGAGGAGGGGGTGAGGAGGGGAGGAAGTGGGTGTGAGGGGGGTGGCAAGGGGAAAAGAAAGGAAGGGGATGATAGGAGAGACATTTTGACTTTGAGAGCACAGGGTTCCCAACCTGGGGTAAATGTCATGGGCCCAGGGGGGTAAATGTCCACCGGCCCAGGGGGGTAAATGTCAGGGGCCCAGGGGGGGTAAATGTCACCGGGCCAGGGGGGTAAATGTCACCGCCCAGGGGGTAAATGTCCCGGCCCAGGGGGTAAATGTCACCGGCCCAGGGGGGGTAAATGTCACCGGCCCAGGGGGTAAGTGTCATGGCCCAGGGGGGGTAAATGTCCATGGGCCCAGGGGGGTAAAGTGTCACCGGCCCAGGGGGGTAAATGTCATGGGCCCAGGGGGGTAAATGTCACCGGCCCAGGGGGGTAAATGTCACCGGCCCAGGGGGGTAAATGTCATGGGCCCAGGGGGGTAAATGTCACCGGCCCAGGGGGGTAAATGTCACCGGCCCAGGGGGGTAAATGAGTTTCCTTGGAGTGCAGGAGGATGAGGCGTGATCCTATAGAAGCTTGTAAAATCAGCAGGGGAATAGATCGGGTAGATGCACAGAGTCTCTTGCCCAGAGCAGGGGAATCGAGGACCAGAGGACATAGGTTCGAGGTGAAGGGGAAAGATTTAAAAGGAACCTGAGGGGGTAACATTTTCACACAAAGGGTGGCAGGTGGCTGGAACAAGCTGCCAGGGGAGGTAGTTGAGGCTGGGACTGTCCCAACGTTTTTAATACGGTACATGGATAGGTCAGGTTTTGGGGATATGGACCAAGCGCCAGGGCAGGGGTGATATGTCAGAGGGCCCAGGTCGGTAAGGGTCAGTTGGCCCAGACAATAGGGCAGGTAAATAGGTCATCGGGGCCAGGTGAGCCGCACCGCCTGTCACTCATTCTGTGCCCCAGGGGAATGTCCATTTTCAAATCATGGCTGATTGGTAACCCCCTTCGCTCTCTGCCCTCTGCTCCCCTATAACCCCGCAGGCCTAAACTCCAAATCTATCTATCTGTCTACTCTGCCCAGAATCCACTGAACAAGTCCACACGGCCAGTCTGTGGCCGGTAAATAGTTTCCTTGATTCGCCGAGTAAAAGGCCTGATCCAAGACCCACCGACTGTTGGCACCCGCACCACACACCCTTCTCAACACATTCACACCCATCTCCATCACCTAGACCAACGGTCACAGCACATGACCAATCCCAACCACGCCCAATCACTGCTCCAGATTCACCCATCACACTCACCATCCGACGAAACTATGCACAATCTCACCCCCTGCACCATCACACAAACTTCAACGGCGCCCCACGTAGCCCACATCAACTCAAACCCGCAGGATCACCACGACAGGGTCACCACTCATCGCATCACGTTTCCCACACAAACAGGGGGTTGCACAACCGACCGACAACAACCCCCCCGCCTCGCGTTCCCCAGGGGATCTCCCATCCCTCCTACCAGTCCACACGCCACACACCTCTCCCCACGGGCTTACACAACACACACACATCACCACACCAACCACTTTGGACGCTCAACCACCTCACCCATCAGCACCACCAGGCACAACACCATCCTCCTCAACCTGTCACTCATGGGACTGCTCCAGCCTCGACACCGCTGAAACAAACGTTCCCACGCACACAACAACACGTCATCCCAAGCAACGGGTGCGGACCACCTAGCAATTATGGACACAGTTGAACCGATTCACAAGCACACAGCCATTCCCTTCACACCTCAGACCCACAAGTCCCACCGATTCAAAAAAGGTGCACTTCCAACGGTTGCACTCGACGACGAAACACGCCCGCCGTGATCACGTACTGTACACTTCACCCCAAACTGCACTCTACCCACACTCACCCGAATTCACCCCGCCACCTCGGCACAGTCACACCCCAGACCCTGCACAACCCCACGAACGCACATCAATTCTACAACAAACTGACGACATACACACTGACCAGCCTCCACCAACACACACACACTCACACATCACAAAACACTCAACACATGCAACATCACACATCAACACGCCCTCTGACGAAAAGGAAATTTCTCTTCATCTCCTTAATTCTGACGAATTTAATTATTCTTGATTCTGGATTCAGAACCGCAAATGTATGGAATTTTATTTAGCCCAGGGGCTGTGAAACCACTGCTCTCGGGTGATGCGGGGGAAATTTAGCAGTGGCTCCGCTCTCATCTGATCTCAGATACGGTCCATATAGCAGTGAGGCTGACACGTACGTGGCCAGTTTACTACGAGGGACTTGTTCTTTGCATTATGGCGTGACACAGCCTAAAGTTGTAAAACACCTTGTTCTATTTGATTGTGCCTGCCGGGGTTGATTGCATTTGTCCGAAACAGGGCGGACCACGTGAAAGACTGCAATCTCCCAACCCCTACTGAGGCAACATACACTGACTCTTGGATAAAGCAAGACGTTGTGACTGCTATTTTTTTCCAATTGTATGTACACAATAAAGATGGTAATCTAGAATCATAGTAGGGTCTTGAGGGCTGAGGAATGATTAATGGAGTTTAATGAGGTGAATCAAACCAGGGCAGGACATTTAGTGAATGTTAAGGATAAAGGGAAAATCCTTTAAAACCGAGATGAGAAGACATTTTTTCACGCAGAGAGTGGTGAATCTCTGGAACTCTCTGACACAGAGGGTAGTCGAGGCCAGTTCATTGGCTATATTTAAGATGGAGGTTAGATGTGGCCCCTTGTGGCTAAGGGGATCAGGGGGTATGGAGAGAAGGCAGGTACGGGGATACTGAGTTGGATGATCAGCCATGATCATATTGAATGGCGGTGCAGGCTCGAAGGGCCGAATGGCCTACTCCTGCACCTAATTTCTATGTTCTATGTTTAGAGATGGAGTTTGGAAACAGACCCTTTGGCCCACGCCGACCATCGATCACCCCTCATACTGGTTCTCTCATCCACTGCCCACGCACTAGGGGTCATTTGGCACAGGCCATTTAACCTACAAACCACGCGCCTTTGGGAAAACCCCCCCCGCAGTCACATGGAGAGAATACTAACTCCACAGACTGCAACTGAGGCCAGTCTTTGGTACTGTGGCAGCAGATCTACCAGCTGTGCCAATGTGCCACCCACAAAGTGGAAGGGTCATGGGGACTGTTATAGAGGACACAAGTAAACAGGTACACAGTGCCCTGACAGTGAGTCAGGTAGACAGGGAGTGTTGTAGAGACGAGGGATATAGGAGAAACAGTACACAGTGCCCTGACAGTGAGTCAGGTAGACAGGGAGTGTTGTAGAGACGAGGGATCTTGGAGAAACAGTACACAGTGCCCTGACAGTGGAGTCACAGGTAGGTAGGGCGGGCACATCTTTCCACCGCGCCTCTGCCCCTCAGGGAGTTCTCCAATAACCCATCAGCCCGATCACAAGGGCCTTGAGCCAATGCAGACGGACGGCAGGGAACACTTGGCTGGGCTGGTAAGTCGGACTCAGCGGGGGGAGAAACAGAGGCCAAAGTCCCACTGGAGAAGGGGGTGAATAAGGATCACCAGTGACAGAGCAAACCCACGCTGGCAAAGTACCCTTCAGCTGCAGAAACAAAACCTGAAACATCACCAGTCCATTCCCCACAGATGCAGCCCGACCTGCTGTGTTTCCCCAAGACTGAGAATCTTGTAAAGCGTTAGCTGTTTCTCTGACACTCCTTCCACCGCCCACAGCCAATCCCCACGCCTCCACTCACCCCCCGCGGTTCTACCCGTGCGCCTGGGATCTTATACCCCCCCGTCCCCCACCCACTCTGGACCCAGCCAGACACCACCCAGCGCATGGTGCCCAGATGACTCCAGTGGTCAGCCGTGTAGGTCAGTGCAATAACAGACAGCCAGCAACAGACAGAACTTTTATTGTGACGGTGAACTCAACAAACCAGAGGATGCAATTTAGAACTGGATGACTTGGCCCTGTAAAGCAAGAAGAGCGTTAGAAAACAGCACCGGCCCCTGCACACCCACGGCCCCTCCCCCGGCAACCGGTCCCTGCCCCCTCCCCCCTGGTCCCTCCCCCTCCCCCTGTAACCAGCCCCCTTACTCCTGGCCCCTCCCTCCCCTTTAACCAGCCCCTACTCCTGGCCACCGCGCCTACCCCCGGGAATCTGTCCCAAGCTCCACCTGTGCGCCCCCCTCCCCCACGGTCCCGTCGCCAACACACACACCGACCACACCCCACCCTCAGAGGGTTTACAGAACTACTGTGACATCAGGGATATAAACACTGTACCCCAACTGTGGGCACCACCACCCCACACTGTACCCCCCAACTGTGGGCACCACCACCCCACACTGTACCCCAACTGTGGGCATCACCACCCCACACTGTACCCCAACTGTGGCACCACCACCCACCCACTGTACCCCAACTGTGGGCACCACACCCCACACTGTACCCCAACTGTGTGCACCACCCACGCGAAACCGCCCCACACTGTACCCCAACTGTGGGCACCACCACCCCACACTGTACCCCAACTGTGGGCACCACCACCCCACACTGTACCCCAACTGTGGGCACCACCACCCCACACTGTACCCCAACTGTGGGCATCACCACCCCACACTGTACCCCAACTCTGGGCACCACCACCCCACACTGTACCCCAACTGTGGGCACCACCACCCCACATGTACAGGCTGACGGTGACCACTCACCTTTCTCTTCTTGTCTCCTCCCAGCTCAAAGTGCTTGCAACGTTTGATGGCCAGCATCCTTTTAGAGCGGCAGTTGGGCTCCACACACTCCAGCCTCAGCACGATCTTCTTGGTCGTCTTGGCCTGAAGCACAAACACCACAGCAGCAGGTAAGGAGCAGTTCAGCCTCACGTCACGAGGCAAACACACACCACACGGAGAAAAGAACTCCTGCACCTTATGGAGCCCACCACCGATGGAGCAGACAAGGAGCAACTTCACCACCACGATGCAAACACACACCCTGCAGCACAGTATGAACACCTGCACCTTCTGTGCTGCAGTCAACACCTGAAGAAAAAGGGTCTTGACCTAAAACCTCACCTATCCCTGTTCTCCACAGATGCTGCCTGACCCACCGAGTTCCCTGTCTCAGGGGCCCTGAACCATGAGCCACGGTTTAAGAATAAGGAGTAAGCCATTTGGAACGGATAGAAACATAGAAAATAGTTGCAGGAGTAGGCCATTCGGCCCTTCGAGCCTGCACTGCCATTCAATATGATCATGGCTGATCATCCAACTCAGTATCCTGTACCTGCCTTCTCTCCATACCCCCTGATCCCTTTAGCCACAAGGGCCACATCTAACTCCCTCTTAAGCATAGCCAATGAACTGTGGCCTCAACTACCTTCTGCGGGAGAGAATGCCAGAGATTCACCACTCTCTGTGTAAAAAAAGTTTCCTCATCTCGGTTTTAAAGGATTTCCCCCTTATCCTTAAACTGTGACCCCTTGTTCTGGACTTCCCCAACATCGGGAACAATCTCCCTGCATCTAGCCTGTCCAACCCCTTAAGAATTTTGTAAGTTTCTGTAAGATCCCCCCACAATTTTCTAAATCCTAGCGAGTACAAGCCGAGTCTATCCAGTCTTTCTTCATATGAAAGTCCTGACATCCCAGGAATCAATCTAGTGAACCTTCTCTGTACTCCCTCTATGGCAAGAATGTCTTTCCTCAGATTAGGAGACCAAAACTGTACGCAATACTCCAGGAGTGGTCTCGCCAAGACCCTGTACAACTGCAGTAGAACCTCCCTGCTCCTATACTCAAATACTCTGGATACTTTCAAGAGAGTTAGATAAGGCTCTTAAAGAGCTCAGGGCGTATGGGGAGAAGGTAAGAACGGGGTACTGATCAGCCATGATCACATTGAATGGCGGTGCTGGAACGGGGCCAAATGGCCTACTCCTGCACCCTGTTGTCTCTTTAAGCCCAGGATTGCAGCATCTGCAGCCTCTTGCTTTTTTATTCCCATCAACTCCCTCACATTGCACTTCACCCCCACACAATGGCCTGGTACTTTGACACATGTACCAAGCGGGATGCAGTGAGGTTCGTTTGTGTACAATAGGGACAGTTCACCGCGTATGAACCCACTGACCAACACAGCTTGGAGGGCAAACCACGGTCAATGTGGGAACGTGCAAATTCCACACCGGCATGGCAAGCATTGGACCTGGGTCACTGGCGTTGAGGTAGCAGTACTACCTGCTGTGCCTCTGTGCCGCACACACCCATGTGTCTGGATCCAACAGGACAGACATATAAAGCAGCCCACTCCATCAGCCACTATGAAGCAGCAATCAGCCTGCCCTGGTGGGTCAGGGTCAGACATGCGGCAGCTCAGTGTCGGTGTGGGTGTAACAACTCGGGAGCTGCCACTCCCTCACAGGGAGGGGGGAGCTGGGACACACACACACACACACACAGACAGCCTGGGGGGGGGGAAGAGAACAGATAGCATGGAGAGGGCACACGCACGCGCCTCTTACCTTTTTACGGAAAATAGGTTTAGTCTGTCCACCATAACCACTCTGCTTCCTGTCGTAACGCCGCTTACCTGAGGGAGGAGATACAGTTAGCCACGGCAATTCCACCCGAGCACTAGCCCACATACAAGTCACATGCGGTACCATGGCAATCCTGCAGAGCCCACATCATGAAAGAATGAGTCAACTTGGCTTGTATTCACTGGAATTTAGAAGGATGAGGGGTAGAATCTTATAGAAACATATAAAATTATAAAAGGACTGGACAGACTAGATGCAGGAAAAAAATTCACGATGTTGGGGGAGTCCAGAACCAAGGGCCACAATTTAAAAATAAGGGGTAGGCCATTTAGGACTGAGATGAGGAAAAACATTTTCACCCAATCTGTGGAATTCTCTGCCACAGAAGGCAGTGGAGGCCAATTCACTGGATGTTTTCAAGAGTGTTGGATTTAGCTCTTATGGCTAACGGAATCCAGGAATATGGGGAGAAAGCAGAAATAGAGTCCTGATTTTAGATGATCAGCCATGATCATATTGAATGGCAGTGCTGGCTCGAAGCGCCGAATGGCCCCCTCCTGCACCTATTTTTCTACCATACATTAGGGTTAACCCTAACCCACAGATCAGTAAATAACCTTATTCAGCTATGCAAACTAATATTCCCCCAGGAGTTGTTAAAAATCAGGCACATTGAATAGAAGGGACGGGGAGTTTTATACAACTTTAGTGAGGCCACATTTGGGAGTATTGTGTACAGCTCTAGTCACCCCAACGGGACGATGTAGCCGCCTTGGAGTCAATGCAAAGGTTTAGCACAATGTTGCCTGGATTAGAGCGGTCAGCTGCAGGGAGAGGTTGGACAGACTGCGATAGCTTTTACAGCGTGTCTGAAGCTGAGGGGACACCAGATATGATGGGATGCAAACAGAGTCGACAGTCTTACTTATGGGCATGGGCATTATATGAGCATAGTTTAGTAGGATGAGAGGAGGAAAGATTTGGCAGAGGGGATTTTTTTTGCCTGGGCAGACTTGATGGGCTGAAGGGCCTGTCCGGGTGCTGTTCTATTCCAACAGCTGACTGATGTAAATCCCAAGAAGACTGACATTTCAGCTGAGTGCAGGAAACACTCGGCAGTCTGTCACATTTGTGGGAAGAGGAACCGTTCATGGTTCTGTATCAGAAGTGGGAAGGAGACAAAAGCTTGTTAGAGTGCCGGAAAGGATGAGGGTGATGGTCTGAACAGGGGCCATGGGATGAGCTGTAAACGTGATCATGGAGTGAACAGGAGCAGTGGAAGAATGAGAAAGTAATCAAAGGGACATGTAAATGGAGACCAGTATGTATTCATGAATCCTCGAGTGCCATCTGCTAAAGGAAATCCCTGGCATGGCACAAAGGCCTCAATGCTGGCACACAGTTGGCACTCAGCCCACTGTAGTAACGTTACACTCTGCGGTCCTGGACATTTGCTGCAAACCTACCCTGGGCGTATAACGAGTCCTTTCCTTTCTTGTACTGGGTCACTTTATGCGGCTGGTGCTTGCGGCATTTCTTGCAGTACGTCCTGCGGGTCTTCGGCACATTAACCTGCACAGAGAGAGAGGATCACAGTGACTGTGGAACAACACCCCCCCCCCACTCGGGACCACAGCCCAGTGTAGGGGCCGACATGTCACCTGGGGCTACACCCAGCACAGGCTCCGTTGTGTGGCTGCCCAGTGGCAGCAAAGCACAATCTGAAGGGTCCCGACCCAAAACACACTGACCGTTCTCTCCAGACCATCCCTGACCTGCTGAGTTCCTCCAGCACTTTGTGTTTTGTTAAAGAACAGCACACTTTTATTGGAACTCAATCTCCACAGGGTTAGATCATACACATGCCACTCAGCCCCTTCAGTCTGCTAAAATCATTAACAAAAATGTTGACAACATTGTTTGCCGGGCAGAGATTATGATGGATCTCAGTGGCAACCTTTTCCACTCAGAGGGTCGTCCTAGTCAGGACCGAGCTGCCAGAGGAAGCTGTAGAAGCAGTTCCAACTTGCAATAGGCATTTGAACAAATATATGGCAAACAATGGTTTAGTGGGATACAAGGCAAATGGGGACTTGCCCAGAATGCTAACTTGGACAGCATCGATAAGGTGGGCCGAAGGGCCTATCTCCACACTCCGACCCAACCACCATCATTCCTGAACCGACCTAGATTACCAAACCAATTAGGAGCAGATGAGGGCATTCGATCCAATTTGTGATCCCAGCTACAAAGACAGATGTGTACAGCAATTCATTCTCCCCCGCACAATTAAAGCATGGAATAATCTCCACCCTACCAGTTACTCAACCAGACACAACTTCATTTAAGGTAACTCTTCTTCTCCAAAAACCATTTCTGGCTAAAGTCCACCCTCCGCCACCTCCAGTTTAAATTCCATTTGGAATATTTTGGAGGACCAAGAACCCAAGTTGCACCAGTTGCAGGGACCACACTTACTCACTCACTGGGGTAGAGGTGAATCCTTGTTACTCTGTACACTGTGTGTGTCGGTGGCAGCCGCTGCTGCAATATGCTCCCTGCACACACACACACCCCACACCCAGTCCCAGCCTCCCCTCCCCTCCCCCGGCACTGTC
>NW_026575450.1:35000-47977 GCF_028641065.1 Leucoraja erinaceus
GTTGGCCGATGTTGGGCATGTTGGTCCCAGTGTGGGCATGTTTGGCCGATGTGGGCCATGTTGGCCAGTGTGGGCAATGTTGGTTGGTGTGGGCATGTTGGCCAGTGTGTGGCATGTTGGTTGGTGTGGGCATGTTGGCCGATGTGGGCATGTTCAGGTCGGGTGTGGGCATGTTGGCCGGTGGGGCATGTTTGCCGGTGTGGGCATGGTTGGTCGGTGTGGGCATGTTGGCCATTGTGGGCATGTTGGTCGGGTGTGGCATGTTGGCCGGTGTGGGCATGTTTGGTCGGTGTGGGGCATGTTGGCCGGTGTGGGCATGTTGGTCGGTGTGGGCATGTTGGTCGGTGTGGGCATGTTGGCCGGTGTGGGCATGTTTGGCCCTCAATGTGGGCATGTTGGCCAGTGTGGGCATGTTTGGTTGGTGTTGGCCAGTGTGGGCATGTTGGCCCGGTGTGGGCCTGTTGGCCATTGTGGGCATGGTTGGCCAGGTGGGCCATGTTGGCCGTGTGTGGCATGTGTTGGCCGGTGTGGGCATGTTGGTCAGTGTGGCCATGTTGGTCGGTGTGGGCATGTTGGCCGGTGTGGGCATGTTGGCCGATGTGGGCATGTTGGCCAGTGTGGCCACATGTTTGTTGGTGGGTGGCCAGTGTGGGCATGATGTTGGCCGGTGTGGGCACAAAAATGGCCAGTGTGGGCATGTTGGGCCGGTGTGGGCAATTGTTGGTTGGTGTTTGCCGGTGTGGGCATGTTGGCCAGTGTGGGCATGTTGGCCGGTGTGGGCATGTTGGCCTGTGTGGTCATGTTGGCCGGTGTGGGATGTTTGGCCTGTGTGGTCATGGTTGGCACGATGGGGGCATAATTTGGCCAGATTTTCCACACTGTATCCCTCTATGACTGTAAGATGGCGGGGCCAAGACATTACCCTGAAGAAAGAACCCCTGCAGAGGTGGACCTGGGCCCAAGCGACAGATTCACCTCCAATAGTCACACCACCATCTTTCCTCCTGAACACAAGGAACTGCAGATGCTGGTGTATAATACCCCCTGATCCCTTTAGCTACAAATCTAACCCCATCTTTAAGTATGCCAATGAACTGTGGCCTTAAGTTATCTTCTTAGGGAAAATTCTCAGGGTCAGTGCATCTAAGCTAGGACATATAGTAACCCTTTCACCGAGTCCTCATGGAGGTTGTTTTAAGAGGTCAAACTGGTCTGGTATGGATGCATGGATACAAGATTGTTTCCACAACTGTTTGAATCACTTTCCTCTGGAAGGCGACTTAGTACTGTAAGCCGCCACGCCAGAAATACAAGATAATGTGAATAATGAGTGTGGATCCACTGAATAACGTCTATCATAGTCTCGATTTAGTTCTGCCATTTGGATTTATTACTGTTTAATCATGGCAATGATTTCATTAATGCTGATACATGTTTATGTGCCATTCCTACACCTTGGCCACGACATGCATGTGTCATTTTGGGCGGAGCACCAATGGGAAATTCCTTGGGATTAAACGTATACACTTCATTTCATTGATTCTGGGTATTGCGTTCAATACGTGGCCCTTGAAGATGTAATCTCATATAGATAAGTGTGGTATCTGAGCAATTACTCCATTCACCTAGAACCTCCCTGCTCCTATACTCAACTTCCTTTTGCTCTGACTTCTAACATACCATTCACTTTTCTTTCAACATCTTGCATGCACCTGCATGCCTACTTTCAAGGACTGGGTGTCCATGACACCCAGGTCTCGTTGTCATCTCCCCTTTATCTAATCGGCCACGATTCAGATATTTACTACAATGTTGCCTGGTTTCAACAACAAGTTACCAGAAAGATAGAGTTGACTAAGTTAGGTCTTTATTCTCTGGAGCGCCGAAGGTTAAGGGGGGACTTGACAGCGGTCTTTAAAATGATGAGAGGGATAGACCGAGTTGATGTGGACAAGCTTTTCCTTTTGAGAATAGGGAAGATTCAAACATGAGGACATGACTTCAGAATTATGGGACAGAAGTTTAGGGGTAATATGAGGGGAACTTCTTTACTCAGGGAGCGGTAGCGGTGTGGAATGAGCTTCCAGTGGAAGTGGTGGAGGCAGGTTCATTGGTATCATTTAAAAATAAATGGGATAGGCGTATGGATGAGAAGGGAATGGAGGGTTATGGTAATAGTGCCTGTGCATGTGGGGACTTAAGGGAAAAAAGTTGTTTCTCACTTACTTGTAGGGCTGAGATGGCCTTTTTCCGTGCTGGTAATGTTTATGGTGGTTAACATGGATAGGTGACGTTTCACAGAGTGTTGATGGCGTAAACAAAAAAAAAGCAGCGGGTAGGAGCATCTGTGGAGAACATGGATAGGGACGTGTAAGTTCGGGGCCTTCTCTAAAGAAGGTCTGAAGTCTGAGGCAGGATCCAAACTGAAGTCACCTATTCCTTGTTATCCAAGTTGCTGCCTGACCACTAGTCATACATCACTTTTGTGCCTATCCCAACCAACTGCAAAGGACTCTCTCGAACCTCTACAGGTGCACAGTTAGAGAGCATATGACCGGTGGCATTGTGGACTGGTTCGGTACTTGAGCGTCCCGGAGTGGAAAAATGCAGAAAGTTGTGACCACTGCCCAGTCGATCCCATAGGCTCGGACTCCCCACCATAGAAGGGATCTATCACAGGGCGCTCGTCAAAAAGAGATGCCAACATCATCAAAGAACCTCCAACATCCTGGCCACCATCATCTCTACGTTGCATCAGGCAGAGAAGGACAGGAGCATGAAATCTGCAACATCCAGGTAGGAACAGCTATTCCAAACAGCCATCAGTCTAATCAAACTCGCCACCAAACAAATGAACTATACACAGCCTATGGCACTTTATCTGTTATTATGTTGTCTTCTATATATGTGTCTTTGAGTATAGACACACTGATCTGTTCTGTTTATGCGATACTATATCGTTGTGCTTGAAGACAAGCAAGAAAGAATGTCATGTACTATCTCGGAACATGGACATAAACATCTATGACTTGACTAGACTTTGGGATAAACCAGCACTTGCGTTCTGTGTTCCGCTGATGCCAAGTACCTCTGCGGTAACGTGATCCATCCCGCAAGCCCTGAATATCACGTGCCGATACACAAGCCTCTTAAACACCACTATCGTAGATGCCTCAACACCAGCAGGCGTTCCATGCACCTCGTGTAAAAAAACTTGGCCCGCACATCTACGGATAACACTTTATCCCTGTCACTGAAAAGCTATGCCTTGAGTATCTGGGGCAAGGTTCGAAATGTTAACCTAATGATGCCTCTAATATTTTATCACATTTCCTACAGGTCTTCCCGCAACTAAAGTGCGAGGGGTTCACTTGATAACGTTATTTGTAGAGAGAAAATCCGATGATTGCTAGTTACTGCAAGAAACAGTAAATAGTTGAACGTCCATGGTGGTGGTGCTAGGGGATGGGCTGCGGGCTGGGGGAGCAGTATCACAATGGAGCAGGGCCAGGGTGGTGTGGGTTGAATGGTCACCATTAATGGTACAAAGTTGGAAGTTAGAGAACCAGCGACACAGTCCGGGGAAGAATCACGTTGCTGCGGTCAGTGTCGTGCAGTGTTCAACAGTGATGGTTGTTGGGAAGTAGCTGGAGGTCACGGTTTCGGCTCCTTACCTTATTCCAATGACTGAGAGGTTGGGCCAGGGTGGTGTGGGCTCTGATGAGGCTGAGCTGACTTTTGAAGGCAGCGCATCTCTAGATCTCGATGGTGGGAGAGTCAAGTCGAGTGAGGCATCTGGCAGGGTGTGGGGGGTTCGTGTGGGGGAGGGGGTCAGTGTATGGGGGGGGTCTAGTACCTGTGAAGGACACAGGGCAGTGTGTGGGTGTGGAGGGGCGGGGTCAGTATCTGTGACGGAAAAGGGAAGTGGGGGGGGGGGGGGGTACAGTGTGTGGGGAGTGGGGGTCAGTATCTGGAGGGACTCCGGGACAGTGTGTGGGGGGGGGGGCGTGTAGTGGGGGGGGTCAGTGGGTGGGGGGGGTCAGTATCGTGACGGCAGATGGGCAGTGTGTGGCGGGGGGGTCAGTGTGTGTGGGGGGGGTCAGTATCGTGCGGAAAAGGGAAGTGTGTGGGCGGGGGGGTGAGTGGGTGTGGGGGGGGTCAGTATCTATGACGGACTGGCAGTGTTGGGGGGTGGGTGTCAGTGTGTGTGGGGGGGTCTACTGTGACGGAGACCGGGCAGTGTGCGGGGGGTCAGTATCTGTGACGGACCGGGCAGGTGTAGAGGGGGGTCAGTGTGTGTGGGGGGGCAAGTATCTACGGAGGGCGCGCAGTGTACACATCTCTTGGTCTCATTAGTTCCTACACACACAGTTCTTGTCTATGGTATAATTACACACATGTAGGGTGATTTGCCTTGGATAACGAAACATTGGTTTCACAGCTTAAGTTATTATATTTGGAGAGGAAAGGTTGAGAGGGCTATGGGACTCAGCTCAGATATGCGGGGAGGTGGGAAGTGTGATGGGCATTTTTGGCCGGGCCTATGATTCTGGGAGTGAGAGCAATACATGCTTGTGAAACTATATCTGTAATCTGTATCTTCCCCCTTTGATATGACTTGACACGCGCCTAGAGTGACACAGTGTGTAAATAGGCCCTTCCCGGCCCAACTTGCCCACAGACCAACCTGCCCCATCATACACAAGTCCCACCTACACGGTTGTTGGTCCAGATCCATCAAACCTGTAATACCAGTACCTGTCTGAATGAGTCTAAACATTGTGATACTCCAGCTTCAACTACCTCCCTGGCAGCTTGGTCATACATCAAAAGCCCTTGGGGAAAAGCACCCTCTCAGGTTCCTTAATTAAATCGTTCCCCCTCTCCGTAAAACGTCTTCACCCTCTGTATTCCGTGCATGAGTGTAACCTCTATACATAACCACGTCGCAGCCTCCTGCACTCCAAGGATAAAGTCTATCCTGCTCAACTTCTCCTGTAGCTTTTCTGCACATTTCCCTTCTTTCTACAGATGAGATTACGCTCAGAGACATAGATAAAATAGACAATAGGTGCAGGTGTAGGCCCATTAGCCCTTCGTGCCTACCTCGCCATTCATGTGACAATTGCTGAATATCCCCAATCGTTACCCCGTCTGCTTCTCCCATATCCTTGATAGTTAGCCCGAGGCGTACAATCGAACGCTCTTTATAAAGCATCGTGGAGAATTGCCTCCCTGCCCTTGGGCAGCGATTCCACGATTCTCAAATCTCTTGAGTGAAAAGTTTTCTCATCCCGTTATAATCAGACCTACCCTTAATCTTACACCTGTTGGCCCCTGGTCCATGGATCCACCAAAATGGGGAACAGTTTCTATCTATGTATGGTATATTTGATCTATTTGGATAGTAGGCAAAAAAAGCTTCATGTACTAAGTACATGTAACAATAGTAATGCAATCTAAACAAGGCAAGTATAAGTGATAGGACGTCAATTAGCCAGTGTCGGTTATAGTATCTGATCGATCTACTCCCTCTTAGGTATGATGAAGATGGGTCTGAAGGGCCTGTCTCCGTGCTGGGGCACAGCACTATGTGTGGGGCACGTTCTCTGTGCTGGGGAGTTCATGGGGGTCGGCTCGTGATGGGGCCTGCCTCGGTGCTTGGGCCTGTCATCGTGCTGGGGCCGGGTCTTCGTGTCGGGAGCGCCTGTCCCGTGTCAGGGCTGTCTCCGGGGGGGTCTTGTTCCGTGCCGGGGCTGTCTCCAGGGCTGGGGCCTGTTCTGTGTTTAAGCGGTTTGTTAAGCCGGATATTAGTGATGCCCACTGTGCGTGGCCACTGCCGTGAGGAGGGAAAGGGGCTTTGATACCTGCAACATTGATTAGCCAGACAGCAGCCTCCCAGAGGGATAGGAGAACTGCCGAGTCAGCAGAGGAGGACCAGGGGTAATAGGCAAGGGAAAATAGATTATGCAAGCACATGGCCGGGAACTAAAACTGACTGCAAAGTTTTTAGATATGTGAAGAGCACGAGATATTAAAACAACATTGTGGGTCTTGCGTCAGAAAAGGGGCAACTTATCTGTGGGACACGCCGAGACCGGCCCGCACACGGCGCTTTCCCACCTCCCATTTTTGTGCCCTACCCGCCCAGTTGTGCCACGCCGGCGACGCCAAGCACGCCCGCTTCCCTGCGACGCTCCCCTCGACGCCGTGCAGGTCGTTCTGCTTTACACGGCATCTTCGCACCGCTCTGGACCCCCCCCCCGCCAGCCCCCTCTCTTCTCGCTTCCGGCACCTGAGATGACGGCTGACACCGATGGTTTATACACCCCGATTTGTGGAACATTGCCAAAACCCTACTCTTGGTGTGCCACTAAGAGAGACATAAACATCTGCGCAATGCCGGGGCCCGAGGCACGCGATCAAATAGCGCGGGCTGCGAAGGCAAGACAACCGGACCACCGCATCGTCGTTCATTTTTATCTATTAATCTTCACCAAAGGTTTTCTTGGTCACTCGACGGACGCCCAACCGTTGTAGGTAAATGAATGGTTTAAAGGCCGAAAATCCCCAGGGCGATAGGCGCATCCCAGAGTACTAAGGCAGTAGCCAGAAAATTGTGGAGGGATTAGTGGAGTATCCTGAGGATGGGCGGGTAGCTAAGGAAACACGCTTTTTAAAAAGGGAGGCGAGAGAAATAGGGGAATTATAGACCAGGAGTCAGGATTCAGATTCAGATTTCAATTTTAATTTCATTGTCCGTGTCCAGTACAGAGACAACTGTGAAATGCATTTAGCATCTCCTGGAAAGCGACAACTTAGGGTCTAACGTCGGTAGTGGGACAAAGCTCGAGCAGTTTATAAAGATGGGGATAAGCCGTACATTTGGAAGTTAAGTGTGAAAATCATGGACAAAGTCAGCCTGGATTTAGGAAAGGTAAATCATGTGTCTGGTCAGGATAGGCAAACACCCGTACCGGGCCCAGACACAACCGCATGTATCCCGAATCTTATAGAATTTAGAGGCTCTGTAAACTGTAGAGTGGATAAGGGCGAACACCCGTGGATGGGGTAATCTTGACGTTCAGACTGCTTCGACAAAGGGTCCCACAGAAGAGATCGTCTACATAAAGCACATGGTCATTGGGGCGTACAGTATTGATGGGATATAGAAATGACTTGCAGCCAGGAAGCAACGAGTAGGAGTAACGGGTCCCCTTTTCACCCTGAGCCGGCACAGTGATCCACAGTGGGCGTCTGCGACTCTTTATTGATTTTTTTACGCAAGGCTCAGTGCTGGGCCCCCGTATTACAACTCTGTTGATGATTTGGACGAGGAAGGAAATGAATGCACACCATCTCCAAAGTGCGGATAGACACGGCAGCTGGGGGGCAGTGTTAGGTGTGAGGAGGCTTCTCAGGAGGGGCGCCACGGCTGACTTGCGATGCTTTGGTAATTGGGCAGCAACTCCATCGCGACAGGGGCTGCAGTCTACTGGGGCCTGTGCTGTGCGGTTATGCCCCCCTTTGGTCGGCCAGCCGGCCAGTCGCTCTTCTCTGCATGGTGGCCCCTCCGGAAAAGGGCGCCGATGCAACGCGACCTGGCGTGTCATGGTCCCCTGTCGCCGGAGCGCCGGCAGTGCAGACAGCGCCTGTATGTTCGCCTCATAGTCCACCCGGTTTGGTCTAGGAGCCGGGCCGGTTAATGCAGTTGTACAGGGTCTTGGTGAGCCCACACCTTGCGATTGGTACGTTTGGTTCTAATTGGGCCAGACATTCTGCCCTTGCGGAGTAGTTGCCGCCAGTAATGGCTCTATTTCCGCGGGCGTTCGCCTGGGCTGTGGCTCCAGGGACTAGGGGGGTACGGATGAGACGGGCCGGTAGGATCCTGCCGCGCCCGCCCGGCATCTAGCTCCCTTACAATGCAAAAGAATACGTGCTGGCGGTGCGGCTCGCCGGGTTGCATGGCCTACCCTGCCTATTTTTCTCTGTTTTTATGAGGGCAGCGGAAGTGAGGGCGTGTGTGAGGGGCAGCTTCTCGAGCACCACTTGATGTCTTCAACACACCAGCCACAGACCAATGAGAGCGAGAGTATCCGAAACGACGCCAGGTCACCAGGCCCGCAACATGGGGCGCCAACCTCCGACCGGGGCTGCAACTGGGAGCAGCGGAATGGCCACCCCATGTCCCTGGGGAGCCAGACACAAACGTTGTCCTGGGGACCCGGACACAAGTGTCCTGGGACCAGACACCTGTCCGAGACAACCGGACCCAACCGTCTGGACCAGCCACACCGTGGCCTGGGACCAGACACACCCGTATACGGGGGACAGAACACCTGTAATCCTGCCCCGCGCACTCACACCGCATTCACAACCAGTGTCTCTGGGACAGGCACACAACTGTCTCGGGGACCAGACCAAACGTTATAATTCTTGGGACCAGACACCCTGATCTGCCGGACACCAGAACCCCCCAAACACCCGTCCTTCCGGACAACCGCCCCACCAACCAGGTCACTCCTGGGACGAACACAGCTGTATCCTGGGACCAGAACGCGGTTCCTGGGACCCAGACAACCTGTATCATGGGACCCGACAACCCTGATCCGGGGAACCCTGACAAAACTGTATCCTGGGGACCAGACACAACGTATCCTGGGACCCAAGAACACCCCTGTATACTGGGACCGACACAACTGTATCCGGGACCAGACCACTGTTATCCAATGGGACAGACTACACCCTGTGCCTGGGACCAGGCAAACGTTCATGGGACCAGCCACACCTGTATCCTGGGACCAGAAACAACTGATCTGGCAGTGACAGAGGCGAGGGTGACTGACCGGAGGTGCTACGAATCATCAGGGGCAGGGGCTGGGGAAATAGTCTGATGAAATTATGTCCCCACAAGGGAGATTAGTGCGGCAATTAGGCCCCATGGTCTGGGGGTAGAGTGCTGACACGGATAGAACATGTTTGGCGACGGGGAAAAAAGAGTAGGAGTGAACGGGGTCCCTTTCAGAAGTCAGGCAGTGACTAGTGGGGACGCCAGGGCCCGGCCTTAGAGGGGCAGGGCCCAATTGGGACCATTTTGTCGGGCACCAGGTTCCCAGCCAAGGTTGTGTCATCCAGTTATTTAGTATAATATGAAATTGCTACACTAGCGTGCTAATTGGATGACACTGTGTGAATTATATCTGCTCCATCTCCGTGACTGACAGTAGTCCCCTGGCTTCCAAACTTACCGTAGCGCTTACTTATGTGATTGGCCAATCGCCCTTGGACGACAGCGAAGTTGATGTGCCGCAAAGGGAAAACAGAATCGCTGATAGGTTGCGAATCAGTAGCTATCTGCGTGATATTCACTAAACACTTAACATGGCAGGTACATTCATTAACTCCCTTCCCAGTGATTATTTCACATTGATTTTCACGGTGTAAAGCAAAGCAAGACTCCATCACAGCAGAGATCCTCTAGCCGAGATCTATAGCAGAGATTCCCTACAGGCAAAAGATCATCAGCCGGCTCTATAGCACGAAGGCCTTATAGCCAGAGATCCTATAGAAGAGTAAATCATATAGCCAGAGATTATAGACGAGATTGCATACAGCAGGATCCTACCGCAGCAGCATCCTCTAGCAGAGATCAACAAGCAGAGCTCCGTCCATACGAGCTTATAAAAAAAAGCAGACGGATAGGATCTTGGTGTACGCACCAAATTAACCCCCACCTGGGGGGGGAACACTTTCTGTTTGTAAGGACCGAGAGAGGTAAACCCTTTTTACACAGCGAGTGGTGAATCTCCGTGGGTCGCTGACACAAAGGGAGTGAGGCCAGTAATTCCCGGCTATACTTAAGAGCAGGAGACTCAGACTCGTGGCCATGTGGTAACCGGGGATCACGGGGGTATGCGAGCGAGAAGGACCCCAGGAACAGGATATACGATGGATGACCACACCGCCATGTCATAATTGAATGGCGGTCGAGGCTCGAAGGGGAATGGCCACTCCTTGGGAGCAATGGTCAAATCGGTCCTACGCCGGCCTGGTACCGCAAGGCGGGTGTGGGCCCCCGCTATTTCAACTATCCATCAATGAAGTCGATGACGGGATTCACAAGTAAACATTAGCAATTTGCCGCTGCCCCCAGCGGGTTGGTAGTCTGAACTGTGGGGGGATGTATGAGGCAGCAGGGGACCGTAAACAGGTTGGGGGAGTGGGCGATGAACTTCATGTGGAACAAACTGTGCGGTCTCCCCCCTTTGGTCTCCCACCCGGCAGGCGATTCCATCTACCTGGCGTCCAGTTGGGCACAGGGGAAGTACACGTGATCTGGGGGCTTGTTCATCTGTGTTGCAGTGAGAAGATGCGCGGGTTCTCCTTGAACACATCCTACGATGTTCGGGTTTGGACACGTTGAGGCCGGAAACATCTTCAAGTGGGCGGAGGTCCAATCCCGGGCCTTTTTTCCATTTTCTCACAGAGAGTGTGAGTGGAATTCTATGCCTCAGGGGCGTGGAGGGTTCTGGGCTGCTTCGGGCGCAGTAGTAGCTCTTACAAACTTAGCAGAGTCGGAAAAAATACTCGGCACAAAGCTGTACTTAATTTGGCCAAATGCTCCAATACCCACCACCACAAAAATGGGGATTTCACCTCTGTCGAAACAACATTGAGCGATTGAGACCCTCCTAGCAGGTAACGCCGCAAGATCCCCTTCATCAAGGTGTCTGCCATTTATGGAACTATTAAAGCTACGGTGCAATAATTAGAGTTAAAATATATACGGTCCAGGATGGTACTGGGGGGGTTATAAATAAATACTTTTTCCTACCCAACCTGGTGTCGATCCTTCTTGGGGAGTTTGATGTTACAATAGAGGATGATTTCTTTTCCTTTTCCTTTCTTTTAGGGTCTTATATTTTCTCTGCTTCTCCAATTCTTACCTAAGGGTCGTTGTTCTCAACCCTTTCCTGGCAATTCAGATTCTTGCTACTTTCATACTCTTTTATTCTTGATCTTTGTAAAGCTCCAAAAACATGAAGTGGTACAACCCTCTTAATACGAGTATGCGATGTATATGTGATGTTACCTTATGATAATAAAAATACAATTTTAAAAGTCACACACACAATAGACGAACTTTCTAAAAATGAATTAGCCGAGCAGTAGGGGACCTTCTGGGGAGATAGTGCACCAGACTCCCGCGTCTTCTTTTGGCTGATCAGCTGATCACCATTTGAATGGTGGTGCGCGACTTTGTGAAGTGGACACATTTTCCTTATTACACACTATGAGACACTGCACTCATCATCGGCTCCATCTCTCCATGCATCAGTTGTCTGCCTTGTTAGTGGTTAATATACGTATTTATGGTAACAGAACATTTACTGTGTCTTAATTTTGGAACCTACAACTGACTGCACAACATACGCTTTATATATTTAGGCTGAAGACGGCAAAAAGATTAGAGCTCAAAACAAGGGTAGGTCCCTTGCAGTTCAGAAACGGATTGAATTGATCACGGGGACAAGCGACATGGCAGAACATTTTGTGACATAATAATTTGTCCGTCTTTAATAAGGAAGACCAAAATCTGTCGGAAATAGACAGGGGAGCCCGGGGGTCAAATGAGAGGGGAAACTGAGTGCAATCCAGGTAGCGGGAAGTGGTCTACTGTGGGGAAAATGAAGGCATTAAAGGACGATAAATAACCAGGGCCAGAGAGGCGCATACCAGAGTACTTAAGGAAGTAGCCCAGAAATAGTGGTATGCTATTGTGAGAATTTTTCAAAAACTCTGTAGATTCTGTAGTCGTTCCTGAGGATTGGAGGGTAGCAAACGTAACCCCTTTGTAAAAAGGGACGGAGGGTGAGAAAACGGGGAATTACAGACCCAGTTAGTCTAATGTCACGTAGTGGGGAGAAAATGCTGACTCAGTTATAACGATGGGATAGCAGCACATTTGGAAAGTGGTGAACTATGGACAGGTCAGCATGGCTATGAACGGTACAAATCAGTTGCGACGAATGTATTAGATTTTCCTGAGGATGAACTAGTCGAGTGGATAAGGGAGAACGTGGATCGTGTTACTATCTGGACTGGCAGAAGGCTTTCGACAACACGGGTCCCACTAAATTGATTGATTAGTATACAAACTTAAAGACACCGGATAAACGGGCGGGTTCACGTATTGACGTGGATAGAGACCTGGCTGGCAGACATGAAGCAAAGAGTCGGAGTGACGGTTTTTAACATGGAAGCGTGGGACTCGGGGTGCCGCATGAGCTCAGGCTGGGACCCCAGATTTACGATTATATAATGATTTGTATGAGGGAAATGAATGCACATCTCCACATTTGCGGATGGACCCGAAGCTGGGTGGGTAGTGTTAGGTGAGGGGTGAGGAGAAATGCAAGGTGACTGGATAGGAGGGGGGGTACGTGGGCAAATGAATGGCAGATGCGTTCTAATGTGGAGAAATGTGAGGTATCCCTTTGGTGGCAAAACACAGGAAAGTAGATTATTAGGCTGAATGGTGGACTCTTGCGGAAGGGGAGATGCCAACTGAGACCGGGTGTCATGGTACACACAGTCATTAAACGTAGCATGCAGGTGCAAGCCGGCAGTGAAGAAGAGTGACTGGTTATGGTAGCATGCATAGCACGGATGTGAGTATAGGAGCCCGGGCGGTCTACTGACAGTTGTACAGGGTCTGTGAGGACCAACACCCGGAGTATGCGTTACAGTTTTGGGTCTCTCATCTGCGGACAGCCATGCCTGCCCTAGCGGCCGTTACAGAGCGGTTCACCAGATGACTTCCTGGGCTTGTCAGGACTTTCCTCTGCCGAACGCCTGGGTCGACTCGGTTGTGTACTCGCATAGATTTAGAAGCTTGAGGGGGGATCTTCTCGCACACATTACAAAAATTTCTTACGGGGTGGACCGGTGATGAACCAGATGTTCCCATGTTGGGG
>NW_026575451.1:0-17500 GCF_028641065.1 Leucoraja erinaceus
CGTTGGCACTTCCTGAACTTTAGGCGATACTATGGGCAGCTAACTTGCAAAAATCCTGTAATGGATGAAATGATGAGTGCGACCCACTAACCGACCTGGTCCACCCATGGAAAAGGCGAGTTCACATCTCCCGTTTGCGGTCTGTCCTATGCTCCCCAACTCCCCCTTCCTATAACATCTGTGGGTGCAGGGCCAATTGCGTCCCCTCTCGCTCAAGATATGGTCAACTCATAAAACCGTCGGTTTACAAGTCCCTTCCAGTCTTGACCCCCACAGCTTAAAAACACACATCTTTAAACCTTCAAGTACAGACCACGCATTCAAAACCTGGCATAGCAACGGTATCAGTAGTACAAAAACCTATACAAGGATTGCATCTTTTCCGTATTTTGGCGGAGCTTCGTCCAACTTAGCCCTCACAAACTCCCACCTTTTTCGTTTTTTCCAGATTAGGGATTTTGTGAAGAAGACATTCCCCCCCTTTCCCAAATCGCCCCCCTGAAACCCTGACCGATACCATCTTAGCTCTAGAGCTCAACCGTAAGAAATGCATCTCTGTTTTGTATAAACTGTTAGGGTCGGTTTATATTGAAACCTCATATCTCATTAAAAGGCTGCTGGGAGGGTGAGCTGAATACGAAAACTACCACGAACCAGCAATGGGACTCTGCCTTGGATTTGATCCATTCTTCCTCCATATGTGCCCGTCATGGCCTAATCCAATGCAAAGTCCTTCACAAAGTCCACTACAACAAATGCAAGATTATCTAGAATTTACCCCCCGCTGTTAGGGACACCTGCAAAAGATGCAATCAATCCTCTGTCAACCATAGCCATATGTTTGGTCTTGCCCTAAGCTAGCAGCCTTTTGGAGGAGTGCTTTCGACTTGATAAGCAGAGCCTACGGCCAGACAGTCCTCCTCAAAAACCCACTGTCAGCCATTTTCGTACCACCCCTCCCAACACCAACCTCTCTGTTGCGGTGAAACGGGTTCTAGCTTTTACAACCTTGTTTAGCCCGGAGACTGATCTTGCTTAACTGGAGGCTCACGCTGTCCCCGACACACACCCGCCTGGATTAAGGAGGTGCTTTACAATTTAAAGCTTGAAAACCTTAGGTTCTCTCTCAAGGCTCTACCAAGACATTCCTTAGATACCTGGAACCCTTTCTTGGAACTTGTAACTCTCTCAAACTTGTCCCCGGGCTCCGGAAGAGGACTGAGTGCTCTCCACCATTGCTCTGCTCTACTGCAGCTGCTCTCCCCTTAAACCCTCCCACCTCCCCACACTTATTTATTTAATTACTGTACTTAGTTTACTGTTATTAATGACCCACTTTTTTTTTTTATAGTACTTTTTGTTTCGTTTATCTTACCATATTTGTGTGGATGTGTATGTATGTGAGTGTTGTTTGTCCCTTTGGTACCGACCTGATTCGGGTGGGTTGAAGGTGGGTAAGGGTAAGGGCTTTGAGGGTCGCTTACATACTGTTGCACAATTATGCCTTGACTGTCACTGTCTGTTATCATTGTATGTATGCAAATTGCTGTGAAATTCAAATACAAATATTAAAATCAAAAACGTATTTAGAGACATAGCGTGAAAATACGCCCTTCGCCCCACAGAGCCCACGTCGACCAGCAATCACCCCGTACATTATCCTGCATCCATAGACTATCCTACCTATAAACCTGTCCTATCTGCCGCAACTCCCACCGTGTGTAACTGAAGGTATTCTAAATTACACAGGTATAAGTAACTGCCTTGCCTATGTTTCATTCTACTTCAGTCCTTTGCAAACACCTGTTTTCAATATTAGCGTGAGAAACTATTCCAAACAATACCTAACTGGAGCAGGTCACTGGTCGAAAAGGTCACCTTATCTGATAAACAGCAATTGCCAATTCTCTATTAAGAAAGCGATAAAAGTTTGTAAAATGTTGGCTATGGCAAACGCGGCAAAACGTTCGCAAGTGGTGTAAACATTCCAGCTGTCAGTGCAGGAGGGAGAGCAGGAGGAGCAGTCCATGTATCCGAAGACCTCACTCACCCCACCCCGTCCTTCTTTTTTCCCTGAACCCTTTCTAACCCTGAGATGGTACAGAGTTTAAAAACGAGCTGCACCAGACTCAGGACAGCTTTTTCCCGCCTGTTATCAGGTTTGGGAACGGCCCGTACATAAGCTCGGGTCATGTCCGATACACCCTCTACCTCTTTGAGGATATTGGACTTTGTGTATGGTCCACACATTAGCAAGGGCACTGTCCAATTCACCTCTGTTCCATTGCAGACATTGGACTTTGTCTATGCAACCGATAACCATATAATATAACCATATAACAATTACAGCATAGAAACAGGCCATCCCGACCCTTCTAGTCTGTGCCGAACCCGTATTCTCCCCTAGTCCCATATACCTGCGCTCAGACCATAACCCTCCATTCCCTTCCCATCCATATAACTATCCAATTTATTTTTAAATGATAAAAACGAACCTGCCTCCACCACCTTCACTGGAAGCTCATTCCACACAGCCACCACTCTCTGAGTAAAGAAGTTCTCCCTCATGTTACCCATAAACTTCAGTCCCTTAATTCTCAAGTCATGTCCCCTTGTTTGAATCTTCCCTACTCTCAGTGGGAAAAGCTTTTCCACGTCAACTCTGTCTATCCCTCTCATCATTTTAAAAAAAACTCTCTATCAAAGTCGCCCCTTAACCTTCTGCGCTCCAAAGAATAAAGACCTAACTTGTTCAACCTTTCTCTGTAACTGAGTTGCTGAAACCCAGGCAACATTCTAGTAAATCTCCTCTGTACTCTCTCTATTTTATTGACATCCTTCCTATAATTAGGCGACCGAAATTGTACACCATACTCCAGAATTGGCCTCACCAATGCCTTGTACAATTTTACCATTACATCCCAACATCTATACTCAATGCTCTGATTTATAAAGGCCAGCACACCAAAAGCTTTCTTTACCACCCTATCTACATGAGATTCCACTTTCAGGGAACTGTGCACAGTTATTCCCAGATCCCTCTGTTCACCTACATTCTTTAATTCCCTACCATTTACCATGTACGTCCTATTTTGATTTGTCCTGCCAAGATGTAGCACCTCACACTTATCAGCATTAAACTCCATCTGCCATCTTTCAGCCCACTCTTCCAAATGGCCTAAATCTCTCTGTAGACTTTGGAACTCTACTTCATTACCCACAACCCCACCTATCTTAGTATCATCTGCATATTTACTAATCCAATTTACCACAACCATCATCCAGATCATTGTTGTACATGACAAACAACAAAGGACCCAACACAGATCCCTGTGGCACCCCCCACTCGTCACTGGCCTCCAACCTGCCAAACAACCATCCACCATTACTCTCTGGCATCTCCCATTCAGCCACTGTTGAATCCATCTTGCTACTCCACCATTAATACCCAACCATTGAACCTTCTTAGCCAACCTTCCATGAGGAACCTTGTCAAAGGCCTTACTGAAGTCCATATACACAACATCCACTGCTTTACCCTCATCAATTTCCCGAGTAACATCTTCAAAAAATTCAAGAAGATTAGTCAAACATGACCTTCCAGGCACAAATCCATGTTGACTGTTCCTAATCAGACCCTGTTTATCCAGATGCTTATATATATTATCTCTAAGTATCCTTTCCATTAATTTGCCCACCACTGACGTCAAACTAACAGGTCTATAATTGCTAGGTTTACTCTTAGACCCCCTTTTTAAGCAATGAAACAAACATGCGCAGTACGCCAATCCCTCCGCCAACTATTCCCGTTTCTAATGACATTTGAAATATTTTCTGCCATAGCCCGCTGCTATTTCTACACTAACTTTCCCTCATGTCCTAGGGAAAATAATCCTGTCCGGTAGACCTCGCTTTTGAGACCCTTATCCACTTTTTTATATTTTCTCAAAAAGTGTCAGTGCTTTCCTCCTCTTCTTTGTCATCTCATAGTTTCCATAGCTACTCTACTTGTTTCCCTTACCTCACATAATTCAATATCCTTCTCCTTGGTGAATACCGAAGAAAAGAAACCGTTCAATATCTCTCCCCATCACTATTCCCCCCCCCCCCGAATGGCCTATTCCTGCACCTATTCACAATCAGAGGATTCCCGGTTATTCAACGAACCGTGAGAGGATTCTGCTCCTCACACTGACGGATTTTTTACTTGTAAGTCTCCGACAAGAAACAGTAAGCCTGGTCCCCTTGGCCTCCTGCGTTATTCCAAGATTGACTGTCACCTGTCCTTCAAAGTTTAGATAATACAATGTAGAATACATTGAACCACATTAAATTTAACCGTGGGGCACCGTAGTTTCGTAATCTATATGACATTCCTGTGCGAGAAACGACTGGTATGAATAATGTTTGCAGAAATTAATTCATCAAATCAACATTTTAACTCAGTCGGATGCACTTCATTACTTTAGTTAAGGGATCTTGGAGTATGACCCCCCTCGACTTGGAATATTGTAATCTTCAGTTTTGGGGGGGGGTTTGGGGGGGGTGTTGTTGGGAGGGGGTTTGGGGGGGATTGGTGGGAGGGGTGGGGGAGTGGGTGGGTGGGGGGATGGGGGTTGGGGGAGATGGGTGGGGGGGGGGTGGGTGGGGGGGGGGGGGGGGGGGGGGTGGTGGGGGGGGGATAGTTAATCGGAATTCAAGAAGCAATTTCCAGACAAAGAGTAGAGGGTATATGGAACGACCTGCCGAAGAAAGTGGTTGAAGCAGCTTCATTAGTCCGGTACATGGATAGGAGCGTTTGAGAAGTACGCGTGTAAAACGCCGGCAAATGGGACGAGTGCGGAAGGACATGTTGCTGGGCATGGAGAAGATGGGCTTGTTTTCGTGTTTTTGTGACCCCGGTGCTCCAACAAGAGAATAGTCGCTCCCACTGTATTTCTCAAGATGCTGATTTCGCAATCTCTTCGTGCCGTCTTAATTGACCGCCCTGGGGAACTGTCGCAGATATAAATATCAGCCCTTCAAGTTACCGTAGGTTCATGCTGTACTTCAATTCACCATCTGCAGACCGAGCCGTGTTTGCAATGTTTAATACGTTCTTTGACGTGATCAACGCTTTGTACTATCCATTCCTAGCGGTTGTCGGGGTTTGCATGAGAGTGATGATCAGTGAAAATACAGTCGTCAATGTAGCAAATGTAATAGTCGGTGTAAAAGTCATCGTGTTTTTTTTATTTATTAATTTTTTTAATTTATTTAATTTATTAGAAGTAAGTACAGTAATGTGGCACCTTAAGGTGCCAAATATATATTGGCATGTTACAGTTTATGTACAGTTTCATTAAAAAAAATAATAAAAGAGAGAAAGAGAGAATAGATAATAGAGAATAGAAAATAGAAAAACGTGTGATGTTTGGTGCGTGAAAAAAAAGGAAGAGAGAGGAAGTGAGAGAAAGGGAAAAAAAAGAGAAAAGTAAAAACAAAATTGAAAAAAGGAGAGAGGAAAGAGAAAGAGTAAAAAAAAGATAGGGGATAAGTATTTATATTTCTTCACCATCCTTCACCCCGTCCTGAAACAATTGTTTTTTAACGATTTTGTTGCACCATATGCTTCCAAGAAGTCGATAAATGGAGACCAACTCGTTAAGAATTGGTCTAGTTTATCTGTTGTGAGGAATCGCATTTCTTCAAGATGTGCTGTGTCCAACATATTGATAATCCACATTTCAAGCGTTCGTATGGGTGTATTTTTCCAAAATTTAAGTGTAAGTTTTTTTTGTCATTATTAAACCCCATATTCGTTTGTTTTTTTTTGCCGTTATTAAGCCAAAGTTAAGAAGAGATTTTTGAAACGTCGTTAGTTTACATCCGTCTTCTTCCATGGATCCGAAGATAATCAGTTCTATATCGGGGTTCAGTTTTGTGTTAAATAGTTCTGTAAAAGTTCCAAAAATTTCATTCCAGAGTTTATATGAAGTTTTGTACAGGAGACAAATAGTGTGTTATAGTGGCGTTTTTGAGATGCACATTTGTCACAGATGGGGGAGATATTTGGAAAAAAATTATTCTGTCTAGTTTTCGAGTAATATAATTTATGTAAAATCTTAAATTGAATAAAGTTATGTCTTACATTACTCGAACATTTGTGTACATATAGCAAGTGTTTTTTTATCCCTCCCCGCATCTGTCTTTCGTAATTTTTTATCAACTAATTCTCGCCGTTCCCAATCCATTCTAATTGCCTGTCGAAGGTATTTCTATATTTAAAATGATATTATATAAATGTGATATTAAAATAATTGCTTGAATCTGCCTTTCTATTCATTGCCTCGTCTGATAAATCTGAGGTTAGAGTTTGATGTATGTATTTTTTTTCAAGTAATCTCGAATTTGAAGGTATTTGAAATATTTCAGGTTGTATTTTAATTGTAATTTGTGAAATGATAGAAGGTTTCCCATTTCATACATATCTCCAATAATTTTAATTCATATTCTTTCCCCAATGGATAAACGTTTTATCAATAATAGATAGTTTGGAATGAGGGATTATTAACTTATTGGAGAAAAAAAACGCGCTATATATTCCTTAATTTTAAAGTTAGTTTTTACTTTGTTTGCAAATTCGTATTTGTGCTGTGGAATAATTGGGTTCTTTTTATATATTAAATTATTCAATTTTATCGGGGATAGAAGGATCGCTCCTATATTAAAAGGGGGAGCAATCCTCTTTCTCTCCATTCTTATCCAATCTATTTGTTGGGCAGAACTGTCCAACAAATAAATTATATTTTTGATATTCACTGCCCAATAGTAGTACAGAAAGTTAGGGCGTGTCAGTCCCCCGAATTCGTTAGGTTTACACAGTTGTTTTCTTGGGATTATATGTGATCTATAGTCCACTATGAAAGTTGTAATATCAGAAGTCTATTTTAAAAAATGTTGGTAAAATATATTGGTATTGATTGGAATAGATACAGAATTTGTGGTAGAAAGATCATTTTTATGGCATATTTATATTCTGCCGATTAAAGACATCGGCAGTGTTTTTCCAGAATTTCAATCACGCGCATTCGATTAGTTAGTAAAGGCATGTAGTTAGCATTAAATCATGATTTATATTTTCTGGTAATTTGGATACCCAAATACTTAATTTTTTCTGTTGCAATTTTAAAGGGGAATTTTAACAGATGTGTCGACACTTGAGGTTTTTATCGTCATACTTTCGCTTTTTATGCCAACGTTTAAGAAACAGTTAGACAAACATTTTTCACACAGAGAGTGGTTAATCTCTGGAACTCTCTGCCACAGAAGGTAGTAGAGGCCAGTTCATTGGCTATATTTAAGAGGGAGTTAGATGTGGCCCTTGTGTCTAAAGGGATCAGGGGGTATGGAGAAAAGGCAGGTTGGATGATCAGCCATGATCATATTGAATGGCGGTGCAGGCTCGAAGGGCCGAATGGCCTACTCCTGCACCTATTTTCTATGTTTACATGGAAATGACATGTTTGGAGGGATATGTACCAAACGCAGGCAGGTGGGACCAGTGTAGCAGGTACATGTTGGCCGGTCTGGGCAAGTTGGGCCGAAGGGCCTGTGTTCTTTCTACACTGCATCGCTCTAAATGACTATGACTCTAAATGTTTGCCAGAATCTCCAGCGGGAGTGAGTTTGGTGACTGGTTTTCGGATCTTGTCTCTCACAGTGAACGTGGGTGACCGTGGTGGATTCTCCATCGAGGGGAAATGCGGCCTCTCCAGGTGCATCACTCTCTACACACACTGATCGCCATGGCAACGACGGACCTGATGGTGGTGGTTATTCAGGTGATATTCAACCGCACTCTCTCCTCCTACCACTTCCCCAACTCCTTCCTGCAGCAGTGCTCACGCCGGCCTGCAGCTTCATCATTGTCCTGGTCTGCGTGTCGAGGGAACGCTTCCGTCTGGCTGACCGTGGCTTTCACCTCTTTGATCGTTTCATCGCCATTTGTTCCGCCCGAAGCAGAAAGCGGTGTACTGTGTTCCCAGAACAGCGACCGCGGTGATCGCCACGGTGTGTGTGCTTCTTCGTTGCCAAGAACATCCCCTGGTACTTTACCTTTATCCCTGTCTATTGTCGCCGACAATCTCCCGTGGCTGTGCCAGTCCATGCCAACTTTTTACACGCTCCCCGCGTGGATTGGGTACGACTGGCTTCACCGAATCCTCACCCCGTTCCTACCCTTTTTCTTCATTTTACTCTTCAACGCTCTGACAGTGTGGCACATCGTGCAGGCCAACAGAGTTCGCCAGGCGGTTGTTCTCGAACGGGGGGGACAACCCCGTCGACCCAGAAGCAGAGAGCAGGAGAAAATCGATCATGTTGCTGTTCGCCATCTCAGGCAGCTTCATCCTGTTGTGGTTGCCTTATGTGGCCAACTTTCTGTATTATCGAATCTCGGCTAATCACTACTATTCTGGGGCGAGTGACCCCGGATACATCCTACAGCAGCTGGCCTACATGTTCCAGCTCACCAGCACCTGTACAAACTCCTGTATTTACCTGGTCACCCAGGCTAAGTTCAGAGAGGAACTGAAGAAAATAGTCCGCGCTCCCATTCTGCACATTGCTGGCTTATTCAAATGACCTCAATGGGCGTCTTGGACTGAATGAGGGTCCCGCCCTGAAATGTGGACTATCCATGTTCTCCAGAGTTGCTGCTGATGCGCGGAGATGTCCCAGTACTTTGCGTCTTTAGAAGTCTCACCAACTTGGATGTAACAATAGGGGGGTTGTCACTGGGTCATAGGGCTTGACGCACGGAACCGCTCAATCCATCTGGAGGACATCCGTAACTTCCGGTATATGTTATTAATGCCAGAAACGCGTACTTTCCTACCTGTTAAAAACCGCCAAAATGTTGAATTTCTGCGCTGAAAAAAATTGTGGAAGTCGGGGTAAGCGTGAGAGACATGTACCCAACTTCAGAATTCCAAATGTGAAGTGAAATGAAGGTAAAGAGAAGCGAGAGCTGGAGGGACAACAGCAGCTAAAGTGCTTGGTAATTATTGGTTGTGTAGATATCGGAATTGAAAATATTGGGAATTATCGCGTTTGCTCACTGCATTTCATCAAGTAAGGCATTATTTGTGTTTTTTCTTGATTCCTTTGGTATTTAAAAAGTCTCAGAAGTGATAAATCTGGCTGTAAATCATTTCTTAAGATTCTCGTTTTCCCATTTTTGTACATAAAACCCACTTGAGAACCATGGGCGATTAAAAAAAAATTACAGCCGGATTTATCACTTCTGAAACTTTTTAGATGCCAAAGGAATCAAGAAAAAACACAAATAATGCCTTACTGTTGATGAAATGCAGTGAGCAAACGGCCAATGTTCGCCATGCGCTCTGGCTGTTGTTGTCCCTTCAGCTCTCGCTTCTATCTACCGTCATTTCCCCTTACTTTTGGAATTCTGAATTAGGCTAAATGTCTCTCACGCTTATCCCGATTTCCATAATTATTTACAGCGGAAAAATTGACAATTCCGGCGGGTTTTAACGGGCCCGCTCGCTGGAAACAATGGTAAGTGCCTACCTGCGGTACATCGCGTGTACTCCATTTGGAGTTGCCGCGAAACCTCCCTATAATCGTCCTAGAACTGAACAAACGATGCCAGGTGTGAACTAGTCCACACCGCCTTCCTAGATAGTGGTCCCGTCAGGGCCGAGTCGCGATTATTTTTCAATTCTCCCTCAAGCACGTATGAATCGATCTTTGAATGTAGTGACCGGTCATCGTTTTTACCAGCGTTCCGTCAGAAATTCACGAATTTAATGGGTTTTAAAGTAATTAAAAATATCCATGTGTTGTCCATGTTTTACCGCGTTCGCCAAAGGTGTTGCCTGACCGCGGCAAGTGCGTCTTTAGGAGTCTCGCCAACTAAAATGAAAAAATAATCCATTGCCCAAGATCTGAACAAAACGAAGCCAGGTCAATACCGGCCTCCCATGCAGTGTTCGGGACATAGAAACATAGAGACATAAAAAATAGGTGCAGGAGCCTTCGAGCCTGCACCGCCATTCAATATGATCATGGCTGATCATCCAACTCAGTATCCTGTACCTGCCTTCTCTCCATACTCCCTGATCCCTTTTGCCACAAGGGCCACATCTAACTCCCTCTTAAATATAGCCACTGAACTATGTGGCCTCAACTACCTTCTGTGGCAGAGAATTCCACAGATTCACCACTCTCTGTGTGAAAAATGTTTTCCTCATCTCGGTCCTTATCCTTAAACTGTGTGTGACCCCTTGTTCTGGACTTCCCCAACATCGGGAACAATCTTCCTGCATCTAGCTTGTCCAACCACTTAAGAATGTTGTAAGTTTCAATCTTCTAAATTCTAGCGAGTACAAGCCGAGTCTATCCAGTCTTTCTTCATATGAAAGTCCTGCCATCCCAGGAATCAGTCTGGTGAACCTTCCCTGTACTCCCTCTATGGCAAGAATGTCCTTCCTCAGACAGGCCCGTGTCGCGTTTATTATCCCCCCTCGTGCACAAATTGATCGTGTTTTTGAATGTCCTGTAGCTACAGATCGTGTTTTTTTAACAGCTGACCGACAAAAAAATACAACGTGTTTTGTCAATTAAAAATATCTAATTGGATTTCAGTTGCAGCTTTTACCCTTTTGTTAATATTTGTACACGCACCCCTTGATCTTTGAATTAATCTTTTCTGGGCGATATCTGCCCGTTTCAAACGTTGGATTCCAGTGTCAAATTGCTGGCAACTTTCGAAGAAATACACCCGACGTTCGGTTTTTGACCTGTTCCAATTGCAAATCACTTTTGACGGAAACAGGCACTGAGTACATTCCGCCTAGCGCCAAGACTCCACACACATTAACACTATCCTACACTTACTATAGGCTTCAATTTTACCCACCCCAATTAGATTATGAACCAGAACGACTTTGTGTTGTGGAAGGTAACCAGAGCACACGGATAAAATCCAGGGAGAGGATACAAACTCTGCATAGACAGCTCCCATTGTCAGGATCGAACCCGGATCTCTGACGCCGTAAGGCAATAACTCTACATCTGCGCAACTCTGCCTCCCACCCCTCAGAGTAGAACTGCTTTATTTAGGCAGTTTACAATTTTCAATTCATCCAAAACAAACGTGTTTAATCACAAGTGTTCAATCTTATAGAAACGTACAAAATTCTTAGCAATTAGGTCTCCAAATCTGAGGAAAGACATTCTTGTATTAGAGGGAGTACAGAGCAGGTTCACCAGTTCACCAGAGGGGTCAGGGGGTATGGAGAGAAGGCAATTGCACGATACTGAGTTGGATGATCAGCCATGATCATATTGAATGGCGGTGCAGGCTCGTAGGGCCGAATGCCCTACTCCTGCACCTATTTTCTATGTTTCTATGTTTCAAAGTATATTTTCAAGCCAAGGCTGAATTGCAATATATATGAAGCCTTCGACATCTGTTTTTGACAATTGACACTGCAAGTTTAGGTAGGTGGTACGACATTGAGAAGACACTTGGATAGATACATGGATAGGACAGGTTTAGATGGACAATGGGCAAAAGGAAGCAAATGGGGCTTGCTGTGGTGGGGCATATTGAACGGTATAGAAAAGTGGAGGCGAAGGGCCTAATTCAATGCTGTGGGATCCTATGACAGTGTCAAATGTTTGTTTCAAAGCGATTGAAGGGCTTGGCCCAACAGCATGCGATAGCATGCGTCTATCGCGACCAAACGTGGTCGCTTGAGGTGTACGGCCTCACGGGGCCGGTCCCACTTCCAAGCGCGGAGGCGTTTGGAGTTGTGCGGGGCTGGTCCCGACATAGCGCGGGGCTCCGAAAATCTTGCACAGTTCGAAAATTCACCTCGCCAACGGCCTGTCGGCCTGCAGGCGCATTGAGGGCGTACACAGCGTCTCGACGGCGTACGCCTAGCGCGTGGCGTTGCGCGATGACGTCACCGCCCGGCGTGCCGTTGCGCGATGACGTCACTGCCCGACACCGTGCGACGTCCAAATTCAGTTGGCCCGCCCCTCCTGCCCAGCTGATTGGTGTGACGTAAATGACTGCGCGTACTTAGCGCGTACTTACCGCGTAATTACCGCGTACTTAGCGCGTAATTACCGCGTGCTTAGCGCGTACTTACCGCGTACTTACCGCGTACTTAGCGCGTAATTACAGCGTACTTACAGTGTACTTACGCGTAATTATCGCGTACAGCGCGTACTTAGCGCGAACAGCGCGTACTTACCTCGTACTTACCGCGTACTTAACGCGTAATTATCGCGTACTTAGCGCGTACTTAGCGTGAACCCGTTTGGTCGCGCTAGATGCATGCAATCGCATGCAGGTGGGACAGGCCCTTTAACAGACAATGTTTGCAGTCCAGAAGACAGAACTGCCAACAGTGGGACCTGAGCTGACCCACCAGAGGCGCTGACGGACCATTGTGAATGAACAGGTATCCGAGTCCAAGCAACATATGAAGACTCACGGCTGTGGGATAATTTATATATTCATAAAAACTCTGCCAGTTTGTTCTGTTACTATATGTAAACTTTCTCTCAAAACCTCAAAAGTTAAAACGCTCCTCTTTCTCTGACTCGCCGGCAGCCTTGTTAACGTTGTAACCTGTTTCTCAATGTAACCTTATCCCAGACATTCAATGTTACTCGCAGAAGTGCATGGAACCCCTTTTTCTCAGCACCCTTGCTAAGAGTTATTGTCCAGTTAATATATGTTCAAGTTCAAGTTCAAGTGAGTTTATTGTCATGTGTCCCTGATAGGACAATGAAATTCTTGCTTTGCTTCAGCACACAGAACATAGGAGGCATTGACTCCAAAACAGATCAGTGTGTCCATATACCATTATATAAATATATACGCACATGAATAAATAAACTGATCAAGTGCAAATAACAGATAATGGGTTATTAATGATCCGAGCCAGCCTGATGGCTATTAAGAAAGAACTGCAGATGCTGGAAAAATAGAAGGGAGACAAAAATGCTGGAGAAACTCAGCGGGTGAGGCAGCACCTATGGAGCGAAGGAATAGGTGATGTTTCTGGTCGAGACCCATCTGTCCAGTTAATACGTCAGTGTTCATCGACTTGGCAATGTGGTAACGTGTGGAGCAATGCCCCTTTGATTTGTTTCCCCATTCTTTAGAAAGCAACCTGATACATTATAATTGGGTTTATTTAGATGGAAGATAATGGCTTTTGTTCCGGGATGTTCACACTCACTCTGCATCTGAAATTCTGCAATATGGCGGTCACACCTCCCATACCTTAATCACAAGCCCCCTTGTTCAACCCTCCTTGTTTCCAACCATCAAATCCGAAAACTGTCTGTTCCAGGGTAAGTCCTATAATATATACACCGTGAACCGCATATGCTGCTTTACAGAAAAAAACACACAAGGTGCTGGAGTAACTCAGCGGGCCTGGCAGCATCCCTGGAGAACGCGGATAGGCAACGTTTCTGATCGAGGATGCTAAGCTATCCCTAATGTTGTCCAAAAGTAACATTAGCAACTTTGCAGGTGACACAAAGCTGGGTGACAGTGTGAACTCTGAAGAGGATGCTATGAGGATGCAGAGTCAAGTCAAGTCAAATCACATTTATTTATATAGCACATTTATATAAAAATGCTTTACATTTGTTATAATAGCACAACAAAACAAACTACATACATATATACATGTAGCCCTCACTCAGAGGACGTCTGGAAAGGCTTGGGAGTATAGATAAGTCTTTAGTATTGTCTTAAAAGAGTCGATGGAGGTGGCAGTTCTGATGGGAAAGGGAATTCTGTTCCACAGTCTAGGAGCTGCAACCGCAAAGGCGAGGTTGCCCCTGAGCTTATGCCTAGACCGTGGGATATTCAGCAACCCCAAGTGACTTGGACAGGTTGGGTGAATGGGCAGATGTATGGCAGATGCAGTTAACTTTTAACTGAAGATTCAAGAGGGTTTATGGTCATGTATTCCATGCTTCTATTGGCCAAAGATCCAAGAGGAGCAAGATAGACCACTCCTCCGAAATCCAATGGACTGACGTGTAGTACGTAATGGAACGTCACGGCCGCCATTTGTTTATGCCAAACGTGACAGTTATACAAACTGCTCTTACATCAGGTCGCAGGGAAAAGCAAAGATACGAGAGGCTCCTTTAGTATCTTTGGGGGAAGAGGACATTTCCTCCACTCCTGAGTTGACCCAGGACTGATTCTCGGTCGGTCCCCCCGATACCAGATGAAGGCGGCCGGCGGGAGAGCCTCAAGCGTCTGCCCGCGGTCGGCGCTCCCGAGGCAGCGGGCAATGCTCCTCTAGTATCTTTGGTGTCATCTGTTCCAAAGATTGATCCGCTCTGTCATCTTTGGTGTAACCAGTGTTGTAGGGAACAGTGTTTTATTTAGCATCGATCACTTCACATAATTAGTTCATATTATTGTAAATGTTATTAATATTATTGTCCATTGCAGCCCTATAAAATGTCGTCAACAATCACCCACGTCATACTACGCTTTTTTCGCAGAGTGGCTCATCTTGCTCTGCTCTATAATATTTGCTATTCGCTGCATGAAGGGTATCATGCTTCCACTGGCTGCATGGAAGGACACAGTGTGATGATGGGATGCATTTTAATGCATTGAAGCCTTTGACTAGTGGGGTGGCACAAGGATCGGTGCTGGACCCATTGCTGTTGTTGGGCCCATTACACCCTTATTTTTGGTTTTGTTGTCAATGCAAGTCACAAACCAATCTCTATTTACTCCCAGGTCATGTATATATATCACGAACAGCACAGGCCCCTGAAACATAAAGACAGAAACACAGAAAATAGGTGCAGGAGTAGAGGCGATTCGGCCCTTCGAGCCTGCACCGCCATTCAATATGATCATGGCTGATCATCCAACTCAGTATCCTGTACCTGCCTTCTCTCCATACCACCTGATCCCTTTTGCCGCAAGGACCACATCTAACTCCCTCTTAAATATAGCCAATGAACTGGCCTCAACTACCTTCTGTGGCAGAGAGTTCCACAGACTCACCACTCTGCGTGAAAAATGTTTTTCTCATCTCGGTCCTAAAGGATTTCCCCTTTATCCTTAAACTGTGACCCCTTGTCCTGGACTTCCACAACATCGGGAACAATCTTCCTGCATCTAGCCTGTCCAACCCCTTAAGAATTTTGTAAGTTTCTCTAAGATCCCCCCTCAATCTTCTAAATTCTAGCGAGTACAAGCCGAGTCTATCCAGTCTTTCTTCATATGAAAGTCCTGAAATCCCAGGAATCAGTCTGGTGAGCTCCAGTGGTCATAGACCTCAAACCAGAATATCCAACGTCCACCACAACCTTTTTGCCTTTATGAATAATGAGGGAGTTAGATTTAGATTTAGCTCTTAGGGTGAAAGGAATCAAGCAGTAAAAAGCAGGAATGGGGTACTGATTTTAGATGATCAGCCATGATCGTATTGAATGGCGGTGCTGGCTTGAAGGGCCGAATGGCCTACTCCTGCACCTATTTTTACTATGGTTCTATGAGTCAGTTCATAATCCATGCGACCAAGTAATTGTGTGTCCCGTGTAATCCTAACTCCGCAATCAGCCTACCATGGTGGCCGATTGGGAAAGGGGGAGATGCAGCGAGACCTGGGTGTCATGGTACACCAGTCATTGAAGGTAGGCATGCAGGTGCAGCAGGCAGTAAAGAAAGCGAATGGTATGTTAGCTTTCATTGCAAAAGGATTTTGAGTATAGGAGCAGGGAGGTTCTACGGCAGTTGTACAGGGTCTTGGTGAGACCACACCTGGAGTATTGCGTACAGTTTTGGTCTCCAAATCTGAGGAAGGACATTATTGCCATAGAGGGAGTGCAGAGAAGGTTCACCAGACTGATTCCTGGGATGTCAGGACTGTCTTATGAAGAAAGACTGGATAGACTTGGTTTATACTCTCTAGAATTTAGGAGATTGAGAGGGGATCTTATAGAAACTTACAAAATTCTTAAGGGGTTGGACAGGCTAGATGCAGGAAGATTGTTCCCGATGTTAGGGAAGTCCAGGACAAGGGGTCACAGCTTAAGGATAAGGGGGAAATCCTTTAAAACCGAGATGAGAAGAACTTTTTTTTCACACGGAGAGTGGTGAATCTCTGGAACTCTCTGCCACAGAGGGTATTTGAGGCCAGTTCATTGGCTATATTTAAGAGGGAGTTAGATGTGGCCCTTGTGGCTAAGGGGATCAGGGGGTATGGAGAGAAGGGTGGTACGGGATACTGAGTTGGCTGATCAGCCATGATCATATTGAATGGCGGTGCAGGCTCGAAGGGCCGAATAGCCTACTCCTGCACCTAATTTCTATGTTTATATGTGTACAATTGATTGCAAAGGTTTATATGTACATGGGCCAAACACAGGAAGTGGGACTAGTGCAGATGGGGCATTCAGATTCAGATTCAGATTCAGATTCAATTTTAATTGTCATTGTCAGTGTACAGTACAGAGACAACGAAATGCATTTAGCATCTCCCTTGAAGGGCGACATAGCAAACGATTTGAATAAAAAATAAAAAAATAAGTGTCCGGGGGGGGGGGGGGGGGGGGGGTGGTGGTGATTGGCAGTCACCGAGGTACGTTGTTTAGTAGAGTGACAGCCGCCGGAAAGAAGCTGTTCCTCGACCTGCTGGTTCGGCAACGGAGAGACCTGTAGCGCCTCCCGGATGGTAGGAGGGTAAACAGTCCATGGTTGGGGTGAGAGCAGTCCTTGGCGATGCTGAGCGCCCTCCGCAGACAGCGCTTGCTTTGGACAGACTCAATGGAGGGGAGCGTGGAACCGGTGATGCGTTGGGCAATTTTCACCACCCTCTGCAATGCCTTCCGGTCGGAGACAGAGCAGTTGCCATACCATACTGTGATGCAGTTGGTAAGGATGCTCTCGATGGTGCAGCGGTAGAAGTTCACCAGGATCTGAGGAGACAGATGGACCTTCTTCAGTCTCCTCAGGAAGAAGAGACGCTGATGAGCCTTCTTGATCAGAGTAGAGGTATTGTGGGTCCAAGAGAGGTCATCGGAGATGTTGACTCCCAGGAACCTGAAGCTAGAAACACGTTCCACCTCCGTCCCGTTAATGTGGATGGGGGTGTGCGTGCCGACTCTGGACTTCCTGAAGTCTACAATGAGCTCCTTGGTCTTCTTGGAGTTAAGGGCCAGGTTGTTGTCAGCGCACCATGCTGCTAAGTGCTGGACCTCCTCCCTGTAGGCCAGCTCATCGTTGTTGCTGATGAGGCCAATCACCGTTGTATCATATGCATACTTGATGATGGTGTTAGTACCATGTACAGGTGTGCAGTCATAGGTGAAGAGGGAGTAGAGGAGGGGGCTCAGCACACAGCCCTGAGGAACGCCGGTGTTCAGGGTGAGGGTTGAAGAGGTGTGCTTGTCTAACCTCACAGACTGGGGTCTGTTGGTTAGAAAG